>NW_018240346.1:0-551 GCF_001263595.1 Phalaenopsis equestris | reverse complement strand
ACAGAGAAAACTACTCAGATCTCATGGGGAAAACACAACAAAACTCGAAATTCATATATAAAATCAAAGTCATACAAACTACAACAATAAATAAACTTATTTCTAATTTCTCCCCAAGAAAACTCCTCGAAGTTCCTCTGAATCTTTTCTTTTCTTTACAGCACACAGAATTCCTCTTCAAAGTGGCAAGGAGGAAGAAATCTCTCATTTTCCCTCCACTCTTAAAATCTCTCAAAGAATTCTTCACAATTTAGACTCTCTACACTTTTTCACACTTCAATTTTGAGCCTCTCTCCTCTATTTTTGGCCAAAGTCTTCTCTTTAAAGATGTGGATAAGTTTTCCCAAGAGTTACCTAAGCACCCCTCCAAAATTCATACTCTTCCAATGCATAGTTGGACATAACCGCTGAGCTCACCGCCGGCGGCCTCGAGGGCGCCGTCGGCGGGCATTCTAAATTATTTAATCTAGAGTCTCGAAAATTCTCGTCGTCGGTGCCATTGGGCTCGCCGTCGGTGCCGTAGTTCAAATCTTCACATTTTGGTCTTTTTC
>NW_018240345.1:1793-2348 GCF_001263595.1 Phalaenopsis equestris | reverse complement strand
AGAGAGAGGGGAGAGGGAGTGTGAGTGAGAGAGAGGGCAGAGGAGAATAAAAGAGTGGGGGACAGAGCATGGAGGATGTAGAGAGAGGATGCTAGAATTAGAGAGAGAGAAAGAAAAGATATGAGAAGAAAGAGAGTGAGCAAGTGAGAGGTAAGAGAAAGATAGAGAGACAAAGAGAGAGAAAGAGGAAGAGGGAGTGTGAGAGACAAAAAGATAAATGGGAAAGATTGTGTGAGAAAAGAAAAAGATAGCAATAGTGAGGGATGAAGATATTAAGAGAGAACAGTGAGAATGTTATCGGGAGTGAAATTGATAGAGCTTATAGGAGAGAGTTAGGGGAGAAGAGCGAGAGATAATGAGAGAGAAATATAAAAGAGGTGGAGAGCTAGAGGGAGAGCATGAGTGAGAGTGTGGGGGAGCAAGAGAGAGAAAATGAGAGATGGAGATGGAGAGAGGTGAAAGAGTGAGAGAGAGAAAACTGAGTGAGAGATGAAGAGAGAGACAAGTTGTGAGAGTGTATGAGAGAGTGATGAGAAGAGGGAAGGGTGAGTTCTC
>NW_018240345.1:0-575 GCF_001263595.1 Phalaenopsis equestris | reverse complement strand
AGATAAAGGAATTGAAGGAGGGAGGGAGAGTGAAGTGAGTAAGAGTGAGAGGGAGTTGACTAATAAAGACAGAATTAAGAGAGACATCAAGAAAGTGAAGGTAAGAGAATGTAAGAGAGATAGAGTGAATAAGCATGTGAGAGAAACTGAGATAGGAGTTTGAGAGATGGAGAGAGAGATGAGAGAGGTAAAGAGTGTGGGAGAGATAAAGGGAGGGAAAAAAGAGAGGGATATGTAGAGAGCCAAGGTAGAGATCAGAAAAGAGAAAGGTTCAGATAGATAAAAAAGAGGTAGGGCCAGACAAAATGAAAGAGAGTGGGAGAGAGAGAGAGAGAGAGCTAGGGAGGGAGCGAGGTTGAGAGTGTGAGTGAGGGAGAGAGAGACAGAGAGAGGGATGCAGAGAGGTAGGGAGAGTGGGAAAGATTGACGTAAGACATAGACATAGAGAGATAGATAGGTAGAGATTGAAAGAGAGGCGAGTGGGAGAGATGAGAAAGAGAGAGAGAGAGAGAGAGAGAGCAATGAGGGAGAGCAAGTGAAAGATAGGGAGCGATGGAATTAGAGAAGGAGAGAGG
>NW_018240344.1:0-394 GCF_001263595.1 Phalaenopsis equestris | reverse complement strand
GTACTCTGGGATGCAGTGCTTGGCGACGTCTGCACCGTTGCCTTTTAGAATTATTGGCAAGGGAATCTCTACAGATCCTTGGAACTCATCGGAGCCGATGGCATCTATTTTCTTCCCAAAGAGAATATTTCTTTCACTCATGAATGAGACTGTGCAGAAGGGTCTTACAAAATCTTGATGATCAATGTGAGGAGGTATGCAGTCTCCCTCGTCATATATGTTGATGATGCAACTATTTGGAATACAGTTGACTGGCAGTATATTCCATCAAACCATTCATTTAATCATCCATTTGATGATCAGGGGCAGCAGATCCACGTGATCGTACCTAAGAACCCCGAGAGGATTTCTTTGCCTGACTTTCGTGAAATTGTAGCAACACCCACATTGTATT
>NW_018240343.1:0-1204 GCF_001263595.1 Phalaenopsis equestris | reverse complement strand
AATTACATTTCGGATTAAGTAGATTTGAAAACTCTGACAACCCTGAGACGACAGAGCCATAGCCTTCTTGACTAGCTTGTCTTAAAATTACAAATTCAACCAGCTAAATGAACAATTTAAGATATAATTTTATACTAACTTTGTTTTATAAGATTATGAAAGACACAAGAAAACTTCAGCTTTATATTTACTTTACTTGTTATTAGGGTATCATAAATATGTTTTTGAAGGATGCACTCCAAAGCTTGAATAGTGGATCTTTAGATAACAAAACCAAATAAAATGACCAAAAAAAAGCAAAACTATAAAAGAAAAAACAAAATAAAACAAAACTTTTAGGGCAGCATTAGATTCCTATAAATTTATTAACTATAGGACTTAACACTGAAGTTTCTCTTCTTGACCTTAACACTCAAAATTTCTTCAAGAACAAATGTTAACATTAATGAAGAGTTTTCTTAAGCAATTTTAACTGCTTAGTATGAAATTAACTATAGGAGTTTGCTATTATAAGAGAATAATTAACTCAGAATAGGTATTATACCTAAATCTCAAATTGTGAAATTCCTTATGTGGTTTTCTTTACAGGAGAATCTCAAGAGTCAAACACTCTAAGGTTCCTTCTATAATATTTGCCACAACTAATAAATCATAAACAACCTAAAATTTTTCAACCCTTAAAATCCAAAAATATACTAAAACTTAAATGAAACCCTAATGAACAAAAATCATCAAAAGAAACTTGAACCCTAGTGTTCAGATCTATGAAGATCTCTTGGACAACATAATCTGTGGTTTCTGACAATAATCTTTCGGCACTAGTTCAATTACCTTTTGGATTAAATAGATTTAAATACTCTGACAACCCTGGGATGACAGAGCCATATACATCTTGACCAGGTTGTCTAACAATTACAAATTCAACCAATTAAATCAATAATTTAAGATATAATTTTATACTAACTTTATTTTACAGGATTGTTGAATACACAAGACTAGTTTCGTTTTAAATTTACTTTACATGTTATTAGAGTATGATAACTTTGTTTTCTATGGATGACACTCTGAAGCTTGAATAGTGGATCTCTAGATTAAAAAAATAATAAAATGAAAAAAACAAAACAAAGCAAAACAAAAACAAAAAAAACAAAATAATAAAAAAAAGGAAACAAAACCTTTAGGGTAGCACCAGATTCCTAGAAAT
>NW_018240342.1:0-551 GCF_001263595.1 Phalaenopsis equestris | reverse complement strand
CAATTTTGAGCCGAGTTGTGGTTGGCTTAAAATCGGCTCGAATGGATTGAGTTCGGATAAAAAATTGCTCGTGATTTGTTATGTTTGATTTCGAACCAACTCTACTTCAAATTGAATCGAGCTCAACCCGGCTCGAAATTGAAACAAGTTTGGCTCAAATTTGAGTTATCAGCTCGATCCAGCTCAAAATCAAAACGAGACAACTCAAATTGAGGTAACTGATGTGTAGGCATAAGACCTAGCTCTAATCCAAGTCCATCTCCTGATCATTAAAGAATGAGGTGCAATTTGCCCATGGTTTATCTACTTTGAAACACGTTTATATCTGAGGTCTATTTGGTCGCCTAACCAAAGGAAGGTATACACTTTTTATGTTTTGCAGTTTAACAGAACGTATATGAAATGCAATGTAAATGTTCCTGGATCTCTGACATGGTTAGGCATCCTGCTCTTTTTAAACACACTGTTCATGCAATTCTTCCTGGATCTCGGCTTGTGAGGGGACACTGTTAAGTGCTTGTAAGCTCCCAAGGAGACAAGATTGGTCGAAT
>NW_018240341.1:0-592 GCF_001263595.1 Phalaenopsis equestris | reverse complement strand
AAATTTTGAGATAGCTTATTACGAAGCTCAGGCCAAGCACTACAGAGGTGAGCCGGATGTTACTTTTCCTGAATGCCCCCGATATACTCAGTATCAACCAAATCCACCTGCTGATCAAGGGATCAAGGAGACGAAGACATTGACGAAGACATTGTTTGGGATTTTGATATCTGAATGTAATTGATGTACTTGTACTTTTATTTATGTAATCTTTTGTAATAGAAATGGATGTTTGTGTGTATTTGTACTTTCATTTTTCTTATTATGTTGTATTTAGATAATTTTTAATTTTTTTATAAAGTTAGTGTGGTATTATAAAGTTAGTATAAAGTTAGTGTGGTAGTTAAAATTGCATGTGTAGTATAATGGATGTTGATTAGTACTTTGTGAATTGTAATGCAATGTGATTTTTATTTTGTATTTTAATTGTAATTTTTTTGTTTAGTATTATGGTTGTGTTAGTGAATTATTGTGTTTGTTTAATGTTTTAGTTTGGTACTTATCTCAAAATTTCATTACCCAACAACCTCTCTAATGATTTAGATGTGTAGAAAACCCCTAATATTACAGACCAGGAGAAGTAGAAATTTTG
>NW_018240340.1:0-1289 GCF_001263595.1 Phalaenopsis equestris | reverse complement strand
AATAGGGGAACTTGTCGACAAGTATAAAGGTTTCGCAGACCAACCTAATGTCATATATTTCTTATTTTATTTGATAGAGCCTCATCCTCAAGTCTTGTGTTCATCCTTCAGGATAGATACAGGATTTGAGGTATAGTGCTCTTTCAATTAAACTACGAAAAATATAGGATAAGTTTGATTTCATTTTTTTTTCTTTCTAAAACTAAATATATATGTAAATTAAAACGTCTTTCTGAAGCGGGCAACGGGATTTTGATTCCGGTGACCAACAGCTTCTTACGGGCAACTCCCTCCAACCAAAAATAGCGCCGACAGCTTCTGGCAACTCCACTAGGGACAAGCTTTTCTCTCCATACAAATCAAAAATATTATCTTTACACATCGGTAATGTGTTTATGTCCCTCTAGGACTATATTACCCTTCTTCCGTTAGCATACTTTACCCATTTCTATCTTGGGAAGGTACCTCCAACCCTTTGGACTTCAGGACTAGCTATTCAACCATCTTCAAACAGAGGGGTTTAGAAGACCATTAAGGACTCTTTAAATTTTCTTATGGGGTCGGACCCCCAATAGGTGTGTCAGTGGACTAGTTCCACCAGGGCATTGTCTGCCAATAAATGGGTCCCGCACTGGGTCCTAAAATACTTAACATCTCCCTTCCAAATAGATTTACTATTTTGCAAATTAGACCAAATCGTGCTGTGCTGCGCACACTTCAAAAGTTTCTTATACTAATTAAATTCTACACTTTTTCTTAATACGTGATTTTAAAATACCCATAAATTAAGACTCGCCTGGTCTACAAATCAACCTCTACTTTCAACGCTTGCACTAAAAATTATGAGGTTTTTGGCCTCGTAATTTAAGCCTATTTTCAAGCCTACTGCAAATGCTGACCTTTTCCTGCAATCTGCCGACGAATCACGAAGCCCGCAACCTTACTCCTACCATCAAATTTGGAGCTGGATTTGAAGATCTCGAGGTCATCCTCGTGAAAGCCCTATTAGTAATAATGAAGATTCCCGCTCCGGAAATACAAGAACCATCTACGGTATTCAGCCTGAACTGCCTTTGAGACTTCCCTACATGCAAGAAGTTTAAAACTACTGTCGTACTGCCGTCGCGACACCCACCAAACCTGCTAGCCCCGCTGCTGCTAAGGGGAAAGAAGTAATGATTATTGAGGATCAGTCTGAGGGATTAACTATCCCACAACCTGTGTTTGAAATCGGATCAAGTTCGAGGGTTGTATCGCTGACCTGAACTCAAAGGAGGAACCATAACAGA
>NW_018240339.1:0-465 GCF_001263595.1 Phalaenopsis equestris | reverse complement strand
TAAACCCGAGTTGATCTATCCAAATATTGAACAACAACTTGTTGAAACTTGTTGAATTGGAATATCCACGTCTAAAGAAAATGACTGCAAAAGCAGATAGTGCTTATACATCTGTATTCTCATCTTACTTACCACCAAATGAACCTATCATGGGACCGGTAATGTATCCACCTGCTATTTCTGGAGCGCAGAATGATCCATCTTCTTCCTCTTCAAATAACTTTCAAAACTTAAGATCAAAGGCTTCTGATTTTAAAAGATCTTATCAGCAAAATATGTGGACTCTGCCTTCAGCACAAAATGCTCATCGAGTCATGTTAATATTACCAGATGATTTCTCACTCTATGATGATGTGATTTCCAGATGAGAATCTATTACTTTAAATCTGGTAAATGATAAACAAATTGCCGATAATAAATCCGAAGTCTTATTCATCGAAAATCAACTCGGAGAAGTCGAGAAAA
>NW_018240338.1:0-1498 GCF_001263595.1 Phalaenopsis equestris | reverse complement strand
TTGTTCAGGCTCTAGACATAGTTTTATGTGCGGACTCCAATAATATGTCACCAAGTGTGTCACATCATGGAGGTTATTAGAGAGTTATTGAAGTAAAACCGAAGATTTATTAGGTGGTTATTGGGGTTAATGCATGGATTATTAAAGTGGAACCGTGAATGTTATTTAGGGGCTATTGTGGGGTTATTACAGGGAGTTATTGAAGTGAAACCGCAGAGGTTATTGTGTGGGTTATTGTGGGGGGTTACTGGAGTGAAACCGCAGAAGTTATTTGAGGATTATTATGGGGTTATTGCGAAAGTTATTGCAGAGAGTTATTGAAGTAAAATTGCGAAGGTTATTGGCGGATTATTTAAGGGTTATTGGGGCTTATTGCCGGGGTTATTGCAGGAGTTATTGAAATGAAACTGCGGAGGTTATTGAGGGTTATTTAGGGGTTATTGCGCCGTTATTGGAGTTTATACCCAATAACTCCCAAATAACCTCCAAATAACTCTCAAAATAACATCTACAATTCAACTCCAATAATTAAGCGCTATTTACGTACGTCATAAGCACATAATTCTGGGTGCATATGACCTCCAATAACCTCCCAATATCTAAGTTATTGGGGGTTATTGAGAGTTTATTAGGAGTATTAACCCAAATAACATGTCAATAACCTATACATACAGACGCTCATCTTTTTACTTTCATTCAAGGTTTTGTGAGGTTATTGGGGGTATTAACCCAATAACAGCGAGATAACTCTCTAATAAGCTCGAATAACCGTCTCTGCGTGCGTATGAAGTACGTAAATATTTTTTTCAATAACCTCTAAGATTTCACTCTTATAATCTTCGGGACCACTCAGAATAAAGTTGGGGTTTTAATTTTATTTTAGAGAAGTGGCGGCATATTACTCGGTAAGTAATTTCCCTCGCCCTCTCCTTTTTCGTCCAAAACCATCGCCTTTCGCGATACAGTAGCAATTGGAGCTAGCTGAGAACTAACGACGGGATCACGGCTTACAGAGACCCGAAGCTCCCATTCTTCTACTCCTCCTGCTCCTCTCCTACCCGAAACCATTGAGGAAGGTAACTTCAGATCTTTCTTTTCGCGCGAAAGCATTCCGGATTTACTCAATCCGCTGATTCACGGGATTTGGTAAATCCGGGATTTAAGACCGAAATCTTTGAAATCCAGATTTATCAAATCCGAGGTTTTATCTTATCACAAATGACCGTCTGGCAAGATTTAACTTAAATCCAGCTTCAATCCTGCTCTAAATCCGTTACCAGACATGCCCTAAAAGTTTCCGGGTCCTAAATTGTCACTTGTATAGACTATGATACTAAAACGAGCTCTTATAAAAGGTGAGGGGACAATATTAACACTTTTCACCATTTTGAATGCTATATACTATGAGTATCTCTTTTGCTGCATCCTGATTTTGGAATACGTCTTATGTTATAATTTCATTGTACAAGCTGCATTTTCAATTATGTTGGTGTTTAGC
>NW_018240337.1:0-401 GCF_001263595.1 Phalaenopsis equestris | reverse complement strand
GAAAGTGTAGAATCAAAACAAGCTTGGGACAGTGGAGAGGTTTATAGATTTTCTCTGAGAAGGGAAGCTTCAATCAGAAGTGCTCGTCACATTCGTGGAGGTCCAAGGAGGCTAGGGATTGAACCTCTTACTATAGTGAAATGTCTAGACCCAAATTTGATCAAGGCCGAATTTGAGTTCTGATCAATGTCTAGGGTAGAGGCTCTCTATGAGGGGCCTTTGATGGGGCTTATTCTTCTCTCATTGTGGTGAAGTTTTGGGCAAGTTTAATTTGATTTTGGTTTAGTGTGGAGTTGTGGTGGAGGGTGTCCTATTTTTGGCAAGGATTTGAGCTCCAAAGTTTAGCATCAGCAAGGGAAATTAGGTCAGGGAAGTGGTTAGGTTGCACTGAGAAGGTCTCA
>NW_018240336.1:48983-60186 GCF_001263595.1 Phalaenopsis equestris | reverse complement strand
TTTTGATATGCCTAAAATATATAACTTTTATTTGCTCATTTAGTGCCTATTTTTATTGATATTACGTTTTAATGAAAGGTATTTTTGATGTTTTTGGTTGAAGTTATAATAAATGGAGCAAGTGGATCAATTGGAATAAAAATAAAACAATTTGGAGTCAAAGGAAGCAAAAAAGGCCAAATTTGACCTCATGCTTAGGCGCTTGAAACTGGTGCGCCTGACAACAAAGAGACTAGAGCCTAAGAGCCATAATTTAGTGCTTAGGCACCAAAAATGGTTTTCAAGAAGGTTCAATGAATGTGGACTACATTTAAAGGGGTGCTTGAAGTGACTCTTAGTGATTTGAGAACTCTATTTAAAGAGACTTCTGGAGAGTCCAAAGGGAGTCTTATTGGAGAGGGAGATTTCAAGAGATTTTGGCGTGAGTGTAGAAAGGAGATGGAAATGTAGATTTCCAAATTTTCTGGAGAGATTGGTTGGGGATTTTGAGAGAATCTGTAAGGAATTGTACTAGCATGACATGAACCAGTGGGAAACTTTGTTGGAGAGATCTTCATCTTTTTTTCAAGGGGAAAAAGCTTAAGTATTGTATTATTCATTATCTTGAAAATTTTTGTAAACACTTATCTAGTGCATTTGCTTTGATTTAATGAAGTTTTTCATTGTGTTTTCTTCATGCTTTATGAGTAATGTTTATTACTCTTTATTCTTGTTAGGAAATAGTGGCATGAGTAGGTTATGTCCTTGCTTTCATTTTACTTTTCTTTTGCAATGAGTAGGATTCATGTTTAAGATTTTAGGATGCATGTTAAAATTAGTTTTGATTATCAAGATGATGCTTTTTAATTTAACTTCATTTACATTTCAATAATGGCCTTTTATAGTGTTAAAATTCATTATAAATGCATTAAGATCCAAGAGTTCAGTGTAATTCTCACATTTGATTTCAAGTATGAGAAGGTAGTATTTGGGGTTGAGTGCAAATAAATAGGGAAACAAGTTTTGATGGACATAAACTGGTTATTCTAAGGTGACAGATCATAACCTCCAGTTTGATTCAGATGTTTAGAACCTAAGGCTAGAGTTAGCCTCCAAGCGGAGGGATAGTGGGAACTCTAGAGTGAGAGCTAGTATCTTCACAATCAAAAAAATGATTTAGAAACTTAACTCTGTATTAGTCAATGCTCTTTATGTCTGTGTTCGAGGATAAAGAATAAGTATGCTTCTATTTGGCATATTACAATATTTAATGTAGTTAAATGCAATATTAAAGAAATATTTGTTAGTGAGTGTAAATTGGTTGTTTTTAGGTTTACAAGCTAGATTCTTAACTATTTAACTTAAGGCTTCATACCTTAACATAGAGAGTTAGTCACATCTATAGCATAGGAAGTGGGACGCTAGGGTGACATGTCAGTTAGTTCAGATGTTGGAATAAGGATGTTAAGGAATCAACTTTAAGTTAACCAATAATTTTTATGCGCTTGAACGAAGAGATTTGCTCTTATTCTCATTGGCTATTTTGAATTCTATGTATCTCATTCCTAAACATTATCTAGTTCACTACACAAGAATTAGTTCTTACATCTCCAAATTCTCCAAACTAATTCATACAGATAGGGTTATCTTTAGAATTAATATTTGCATTTAAGAATAGTTGCTTTCATTACATTTAATATTTTCATCTAGGAGTAGTTGGTTTTGCTAAACTTAAGAATTACATTTAGGAGTACTTGATAGAATAACCACTTAAATTGACCTTCTAAACTAAGACCTGATAATAGTATACTAAAACATTGACTAAGAACCTTTTACCTCACTTCCCTGTAAGATCGCTGTATTACATGAATGATATGTATACTTACATAGTACCCCATGTGTGTAAAATATTAATAAAAAATTCTAAATTTTATAACATATCCATTTTGCACACTAGCCACTAAATATTAATTGGGTCAAGTTTTTTTCCATCCTTTGGATGATAAATTACTGTGTAATTGTGGGTTGAGTGAACAGGTTTTGGGAAATATTTTTTGGTTCGATGTCATGCCTTATTTAAAGAGACCCATCTTGTTATAACAATTTTTATTTGTTCTCCTCTATTGCTTGAAAGTCCCAAATGCTAAAAACCCTTCCCACACACATTTAGATTTGTAAATATTTCATCTTCTAACCCTAGTTTCTAAGACATTGTTAATACTAATTGATATTGTCAGAGAGATGGAAATCCCTAGATTAACCTTTAGAAATTGCATAAGAATTTAACATAGATCCTTAAAAAATGGAACTGGGAGGTATTTGGGAATGTAAATATAAATGTCAAACATGTTGAATCATTGGTGGAGCTATGGGAAGAAGACTATATTATGGGGAATGCTTCTCATGTTGATTATACTTTTGGTCAAACGCAACTTCGGGATGTTCTTTAGGTTGAAGAAAACTTCTTCATTCAAAAAGTTGTTGCTCGCTTATTTTTTGTGGGGGATATAAATTCAAGGTACTTCCATGCATTCATAAAAAGAGGCAAAGGAATTCCATCTCCAAAATTAAAACTTCTGATATGGAAAGTTAGATTACTGGTAAAATGAAAATTGTTAAGAGTGGTATTTACTTTTATCAACATCTCTTTTCTGCTCCATCTGCTCCTCATGATACTAACATTGCCATTAAAACTAATCTCTCTCCCTTGTATCTACATCTGAACAACAGTTAGCCTCTCCCCTTTCTGAGAAAAATATTAAGTTATCTACTTTTGAAATTGATGGCTCAAGAACTGCTGATCCACATGACTTTATAGCCTATTTAATCATAGCCTGTTGGTTCACTATTAAAAGGGCTGCCATTGTTGTTGTTAAAGTTTTTTTTGAAGGAAAAGATTTCCATTGATTCTTTAAAACATATTTCATTACACTCATTCCTAAGCTTCAATCAACTATGAGGTGGGTTGATTTTAGGTCTATTTGTTTATCTACCAAAATTTTCAAAATTATTAACAAAATACTGGTGGTCAGATTGCCGCTTCACTTAAGTACATTAATCAGCTCATTCCAAGTTGCCTTCATTTAGGGTAGATTAATCATTAATACAATATTGATTATACAAGAAATAGTTCTGGATTTGGACAAGTCATGATGGAACGGTAACATGATTACCAGATGGATATTAAATAACCATATGATATTATTTCTTGGGAGTTTATTTTTCTTGTGCTTTTGGTTATGGGGATTTCTCCGCAATTTTTCCATTTCAGTAAGCTTATATTACATAGCAACTACTATTCTCTTCTTCTTAGTGGGGAGTCTCATGGGCTTTTCAAAGCTTCTAGAGGTAATAGGTAATGTAATCCTTTGTCCCCTTATTTATTTATTATTAAATTTGGTTATCTATTTAGAGGGCTTTAGGAGTTGTTTAACATGGTTTATAATAGCAGTCTCCTCTTATATCTGACCAAAGGAAAATATGTTGAGATTTTCATACCTATTTTACACTATTTTTTATGATATTACAATATAAAGAAAGTTAGTTGTTTTATTGCAGAAATGATGAATTAGGGTCATTAGAGCAAAAAGATGCAAAAAGGAGCGAATTTGGAGCGAAAAGGACCAAAATTTGAAGATTAGAACTAGGGCGCCGACAGCGAGCCCAATGGCGCCGACGACGAGACTTTCCCGAGACTCCAGACAAATAATTTAGAAGGCCCGCCGATGGCTCCCTCGAGGCCTCCGACGATGAGATTGGCGGGGGGGTACCACAGGGGAGGGGTAGGTCTTGGGATGAGGAAAAATTTTGAAGGAATGCTTAGGCAACTCTTGGGAAAGCTCATCCATAACTTTAAAAAAAGATTTTGGCCAAAAATTGAGAAGACTCTAGAGGTCCTGGAGGTTAGAGAGGTTCCATTAGTGTATATATAATTTACTAGAGTGTCAAAAGTGTGAGGAATTCTTCGAGAGATTGTAAGAGTGGAGGGAAAGTGAGAGATTTCTTCCTCCTTGCCGCTTCGAAGAAAAATTCTATGTGCTGTAAAGAAAGGAAGAGAATCAGAGGAACTTTGAGGAGTTTTCTTGGGGAGGAGTTGGAGATAAGTGTTATTTACTTGTTGTAGTTTTTATGACTTTGCTTTATATATAAATTCCAAGTTTTGTTGTCTCTTGCCATGAGTTCTGAGTAGTTTTTTCTGCCTTTCTCCTTGTCTTCAGACTTGTGATATGGTGATTTGAATTGGTTGAACCTTAAAAATGTTAAAGAAGTTGTGATGATCTTTTCACTTTGTTCTTAATTTACTTTCAATCTGGTCAATTGATTTGTTAAAATATGTTGAGTTTTACAACTAAAGTGAAGATATCCAAGATTTAGGGAGGTTAAATCCCTTTGAAGTTGGGTAAAAATATATAGGAAAAATCAATTATCAGGCATAGAATTGGAGATTTTAGAGTGACAGACTAAAATCCCCAATCTGATCCTATCGTTTGGGTGCTGAAGAGTAGATGTTAGCCCTCTGGCGAGGGGAATGTGGGAGCTTCGAAGTGAAAGCCGGTTTCCTCCCATCCTAGCTGTAGATTCAGTAAACGAGCATAGGATTAGTCAATGTTCTTTATGCCTTGACCAAAGGGTAAAGAATAGGAATGCTCCTATTTGGCACAATACAATTTGAACTGATTCACTTTATCCATTCACTATAATTTCTTGACAAGGAGATGGATATTTACATATATATTGAATTTCACATTAGAAACTTTATTTGTATAATTAGTTATTTAAGAGTTATTAAAATTACATATTTATTTCAATTGCCTAGTAGTGACATATAAGCAATTTGAATTATATTGTTGTGATTAAGTATTGATTTTCTAAAATCTTAATTCGTAGTTCTAATTTTACTCCATGTGGGATCGATATCTAGGACTCCATTAGAGCCCTATATTACTTGAGCGATACGTTTACTTGAGTTGATAAGTGCGACTTTACAATTATTGAATATTTATTACGTTCATATTTATCGAATCTATAACTGTTATTGAATTTTGGTACAGTTGCTGAGGAATTAAATCTTTTAGCAGCAATATTAAATACTTATATTTTTAAGCATATATAAAGTCGCGGTCATAGGCTGAAGATAGTCTTTCATAGGACACAAATTTGGATATTGGATGCATCGTGTGTTCGTATTTGAGTGGAGGACGGATGGACCTAACACCTTTCCTTAAAGCAATTGAAATGTCGGAGTCATCAATCATAGGTATAATAGATTCATGTTCAAGTGTGTTCGTACCTGAGTGAATTTCTATAGAAGTTGGATCCGGTTCTGACTCTTGGATTGGTGTTGCATGTGTTGGGTGATCTATGTGCAAGTTGGACACTTGAAGACTATCCAAAATCCTTATGTAGCTGCTAATTCATTTGAGCTTAAACCTGCTATTGTCCAAATGGTACAAAATAATCAATTTAGAGGTACACCAAATGAAGATCCTAATTTACACCTTGCTAGTTTTTTAGAACTTTGTTCTACCTTTAGATATGACAGAGCTTCAAAAAATGCTGTTAGACTCAGACTTTTTCCTTTTTCACTTAAGGATAAAGCTAAGATGTGGTTAAATTTGTTAGCACCTAGATCTATTAGAACTTGAGGAGAACTTTCACAGAAATTTCTATCCAAATATTTCCCTCCATCCGAAACTGCTAAACTTAGAAATGACATAACATCGTTTTGTCAGATTGATGGAGAGTTGATATATGAAGCATGGGAGAGATTTAAAAATCTTCGTAGAAAGTGCCCTCATCATTTGTTACCAGATTGGTTGATAATTCAAACTTTTTATAATGGATTAGTGGGATCATTTAGATCGATTATAGATGCTGCGGTTGTTGGTTCTTTAATGTGAAAACCTTTTGATGAGGCTTGTTCGTTAATAGAAGAGATGGCTATCAAAAATTTTCAATGGCCCTCTGAAAGGGTTAGTCCTAAAAGAGTAGCTAGTATCCATGATTTTGATGCAATATCTATGTTAGCTTCGTAGATTACTGCAATATTAAAGAAACTAGATCATTATAGAATGAATTATTCTCCAACACCTACTATGATGGAAGAGAATTCATCTGAAGAATTTGTGGATGTTCAACCTTCGTATGAAACTTTAAATGTTATTAATAGACCCAACAAACCTTATTCAAACTATTATAACCCAGGTTGGAAGAATCATCCAAATTGTAATTGGAATAACAATTCTGGTACAAATCAACAATTGGCGAACAACCTAGTGAACCCATTAGAACTGATGTGTGATGCTAGTGATTATGCTATTGGAGTTGTTCTAAGACAAAGCTATGATAAGATTTTTAAATTTATATACTACGCTAGTAAAACTCTTAACGATGTTCAAATTAACTACACTATTACTGAAAAAGAGTTACTGGCTATTGTGAATGCTTTTGACAAATTTAGATCTTATTTAATTAGGACTAAATGTGTTGTGCACACTGATCACTCTGCTATTAAATATATGATGCAAAAGAAGGATCTCAAACCAAGGTTAATTAGATGGATACTTTTGATGCAAGAATTTGATCTTGTTGTGATTGATAGAAAGGGAACTGATAATCAAATTGCTGATCATTTGTTGAGATTAGAAAATCATGAATTATCTGACACCGACAATGAAATTACTGACAGTTTCCCTGATGAACAATTTTATAATATTAATTAGTGGAAAATACCATGGTATACTGATATTGTTAACTATATTGTAAGTGATATTTTGTCACCTATGCTGACATTGCAACAGTGAAGAAAATTCTTTCATGATGTGAAAGCATATTTTTGGGATGAACTTTATTTATATAAACAATGTAAGGATCTTATTATGAGAAGATGTGTACCTTATGAATAAACTAAGCTAATCATTCAGAAATGTCATGATTCTGAATTTGGAGGACATACTTTGGGATTTATAAAATTGCTTATAAAACTTTACAAGCTGGATTCTATTAGCCTACTATCTTTAGAGATGTTTACAGATACATAAAAACTTGTGTTTGATGCCAACTAGTAGACAATATATCTAGAAGAAATGAAATGCCTCTGAATTTCATGTAAAAAGTTGAGATCTTTGATGTTTGGGGTTAGATTTCATGGGACCATTTATTCCTTCATTTGGAAACTTATATATATTAATTACAGTAGACTACGTTTCAAAGTGGATTGAAGCACAAGCTTTACCTCGTTGCGACGCTAAAAGTGTTTCAAGATTTTTAATGAAAAATATTTTCACTAGATACGGATTGCCGAGAATAATTATCACTGACGGAAGATCCCATTTTAGGAATAAATACATTCAGAGATTGACAGAAAAGTTTAATATTATTCATAGAATCTCTACTTCCTATCACCCTTAAACTAGTGGGTTAGCTAAAGTTTCTAATATTAAACAAATACTTGAGAAGACTGTAAACCCTAGTAGAGTAGATTGGTCCACTAGACTGGATATCACATTATGAGCTTACAGGACTGCTTATAAAACTCCTATTAGAATGACTCCTTACAGGCTGATTTTAGAATGACTTGTCACTTACCAGTAGAATTGGAGCATAAAGCATATTGGGCGATTAAAGAATTTAATTATAATTTTAAAGAGGGTGGGGAGAAGAGATTGTTATAATTAAATGAATTGGAAGAATTAAGAAAAGAATCTTATGATAACGATGGAATTTATATGGATAAAATAAAGTTATGGCACAATCGGAAGATTAACGAGAAGAACTTTGAACCAGGATAAGAACTTTTGCTTTACAATATAAGGCTGATGTTATTGAAGAGATGATTGTGTGACAAAGATGGGAAGTGCTGTGTTACACTAAAGCCACTGTAGTTGTTCCTGTGGTCTAGTTGTTCCTGTGGTGGAAGAATTTTATGATAATTTGCATGGAATCAACCAGGGAGTTGTCTATGTGTGAGGTAGATGGATAACTTTTACTCTTGCATTGATCAATGAGTTATATATGATCCAAAACATTCCTGTCTGCCATTATTCCAACTTTGTCCTGACAAGAAACTTGATGAATGAAATTTACCAATATTTAACGGATGAAACTGAAGACTGAGAAATGAGAGAAAACAGGTATGTTAGTTTTTTGCGACACTTCTGAACCCCATTTCTAAACACTGACACTTCTTCATTTTTGCAAAACTATTACCGACAATGAGGATCGGTAAAGTTACTAAGGAAAGTGCTATTTTGAATTACTGCATCCAAATGGGACTGTTGATCGATATTGGATTTATAATTGTGAAGTCTGTTTTGGGCCTGATCATTCATGGATCAACTTATGGGCTTGGACATCCTTCCACAATTTTCTTACTTTGTAGTCAGATTTAAGTATCTTATGAAAATTGGGGAAAGGTACTTCTACCTTGGAAGCCCTTAGACCTAACTGAGAGATTCCCATCCAATGAAGATGAAAATGATATGACTATTATTGTGGATCAATCGTCTCAGAATTCACTGTCTATTCAACCTTTAGTTTTGGACAAGACAATAATAATCCTGCGCAGAATTAAGAAATTAGAGAAAGAGGTACAAAATGTTATGAATGCAATTAACAATATCTTTGATTTCCTCGATCATCTAGACTGGAGGATGAAAGAACAATTTGCTCACTCTGGACATATCGATATCAGTTTCATATGGTTGAAGAGAAAGATGAAATTGATAGAAGAGGACTCTACTGAAGAATTCTATACGATGAAATTAATAGAAGAGGACTCTACTGAAGAATTTCCATACCAACCCTTCTATAACCTCTTCGTTCATGTTCAATCAATGGGTGATCTCAAAGGAGAATCTAGCACGGAATCTGAAGAATAGTAGATTTACATTGCTACCTGTATGTCTATGTGTGAAATTTAATTTGAACTTAGTGTTTGCTTTGCTTTAGAATTTTGCTTTTAAATCTCTGTATAGTTGAGACTGAGCAAAGGATGTTTATTTTCAGCATTTTGAGGTGTTGTGGCTTGGATTACGACGCTGAATTGATGTATTAAGGTTGAGAAAATACCAAACTTAGGTGTGTTGTGTAACGTAAATTGTAACCCTTGTAATTTATATATAATTGTGATGTTTTTGTGCTGTGAAAGTTTATTTGTGTTATTACATCATTTAATCACTTAAAAATTATGTCTATAATGATTGAACAGATGTCATTGAGGCTTGAAATTGATCGAAATCGCAAAAATTCAAAAATTGAACCAATTTAGTAGAGCTCGCTGACGTCGCCCTTGACGCCGCCGACAGCAAACTTTTCCCGAGACTTTGGATATTAATTCAATAGAGCTTGCTGATGGGGCGAAAGACCCCGCCTACGGCGAGATCCCAAAAAAACACCTTTAACCGTGATTTTGACCAGTCAACCACCACTATTCATCATCCCCTTCCTCTTAAAAATGAAATTTTTGACCTAGGGCTTGAGAGATCTTAGATTTCGAGGGCGATTTCAAGGCATTTAGACACCAGATTTGATCATCTCTTGGTAAGAGCTTCACTCCAAACTAAAAATATTTGATTTTCATCATGAATTTCTTCCACATTGAGAAGATTCAAAAAATTTGAGAATGTGAAGAAAATATTGGGAAGAAATTCATGGAATTTTGTTTTGAATTCTTAGAATCACTCTTGGAAGCTATTACTTGCATATTTGAAGTATATTTTGGAATTATTTTTTATAATTTTGATTAGATTAAAATGGCTCCATGACACAAGAGGCAACTTGAGTTTGACGAGTCTCGCTTCGTCAATGCGAAGGCTCAATCGAGGTTTACTTTAGTGTTTGAAGGAAAGAAATGTATACAAGATCAGTGTTTTGAGAGTCTGGGAGGAGAAATTGAACGAGTTATTACCGAGCAGAGGAGGAAAAACTTCTGTTACACCACCAATAAGGTTGCTGCTAATATTGTAAAAGAGTTTTATGCCAACGTGTTCTATTCTGACAAAATTGTTCAAGTGCGGGCATTTTTTGTTGAATTTAGTGTCGCCCGCTTTAACTCCTTTTATGAAGTCCCGGACTCTTATAGCTGCCATTATGAAACCCTCAGTACGATGGAAGGCGCGCTGAATGATGTGATCAATTTTCTCACTGATGAGAAATGAACATGGAAGATAAAGCAACGAGAAATAGTAATTTTTTCTACTCACATGTTGAATGCCACATCTAAAGTGTGACACTATTTTTTTTCCTCTACTCTATTACCGACCTATCACCATAGTGAGGTAACAAGAGAAAGAGCTATTCCAAATTTCTGTATTCAGAATAACAGAAATATAAATGTTGGGAGAATCATTTTTAAGAATATATTGACCACGGCAAGGAGTGAAACAAGTGGAGCTCTAGGACATCCTGGCCTCATTTATGCACTTTGCCAACTTTCTGGAGTGGAAGCAAGAGATGATGAGGAATGGGTTTACCCAATGAAACACATTAGTAAAGCTAATTTGAAAACTTATGAATCCCATGAAAAATGGAGAACTGGGAGTAGGTGTCAAGAACCTTCTACTAGTAGAGATATCCCCTCTACTAGTTATGACCTTCCACCTTCTAGTTCCCCTACCCTAACTGATTTAATGAATGATTTGACCTTGCAGCGAAAGAGTATAGAGTTTATAAATAAAAGGATTGGAGGATTATAACGTAGAAATGATTACGATAGTGAGTACCTTCAGAGGAATTTTGATTTTGAGATAGTTTACTACAAAGCTTAGGCTCGGCATTATAAAGGTGAGCCTGATGTTTTTTTCTTGAATGCACCTGATAAATTCAGTATTAGCCCAATCTACTCGCTGACCAAGGAGACAAAGATATAGTTTGGGATTTTGACATTTGATAGTAATTGATGTACTTTTACTTTTATTTTTGTAATTTTTGTAATAGAAATAGATATTTGTGTGTTTGTACTTTCATTTTTATTTTTTAAGTTGTAATTGGATAATTTTAATTATTGTTATTATTGTTGTTGGTGTGGTAGTTGAAATTTGTTAAAATTGTAATGTGATGTGATTTTTATTTTGCATTTTCATTGTAATTGTTTTGTTTAGTATTGTGGATGTGTTAGCAAAATATCGTGTTTGTATAATCTCTAGTTTTGTACTTACTTCAAAATTTCATTACCCAGCAAAAACTCTAATGATTTATATGTATAGAAAGCTCCTAATGTTACAGA
>NW_018240336.1:47821-48116 GCF_001263595.1 Phalaenopsis equestris | reverse complement strand
AACTTATAGTATTTCTGAATTAAAACTTTACTACAATAGATCATAACTTTTATATAGTACTAAAATTACTTGAGGACAAGTAATAGTTAAGTTTGGGGGATTTTGACCAAAGGAAAATATGTTTAGATTTTAATACCTATTTTACACTATTTTTTATGATATTACACTTTAAAAAAAGGTAGATTTTAATGTTTTGTTGTAGGTATGATGAACAATGGTCATGGGAGCAAAAAGATGCAAAAAGGAGCGAACTTGGAGCGAAAAGGACCAAAATGTGAAGAATTGAACTAGGGCG
>NW_018240336.1:40359-47768 GCF_001263595.1 Phalaenopsis equestris | reverse complement strand
CGCCCCGCCGATGGCACCTTTGAGGCCGCTGACGGTGAGATTGGCGGTTATTTCCAAAGGTGCATTGAATGTGGATGATTTTTGGAGGGATGCTTTGGAAACTCTTGGGAAAGCTCTGCTCTTGGGAAGGCTCTGCTACATCTTTAAAAGAAGATTTTGGCCAAAAATTAAGAGAGAGTTAGAGGAGTTGGAAGGTTTGACAGCTTCCAAGAGCCCCAGTAGTGTGTAGAGAGTTTACTTTAGGGTTAGATATTGAGGAATTCTTCGGAGATTGTAAGAGTCGAGGGAAAGTGAGAGATTTATTCCTACCTATAAAGAAAGTAAGAGATTCAGAGGAACTTCACGGAGTTTGCTTGGGGAGGAGTTAGAGATAAGTGTTATTTACTTGTTGTAGTTTGTATGACTTTTCTTTTATATATAAATTCCGAGTTTTGTTGTGTCTTCCCACGAGTTCTGAGTAATTTTCTCTGTCTTTCTCCTTGAGATTTGTGATTTGGTGATTTGAATTGGTTGAGCCTTGAAAATGTTAAAGAAGTTGTGATGATCTTTTCAATTTTATCTTAATTTACTTTTGATCTACCCAATTGATTTATTAAAATATGTTGTGTTTTACAACTAAAGAGAAGATTACAACCAAGATTCGGGGAGGTCAAAGCCCAAAATAAATAGGGAAATAAAATTATCGGGCATAGAATTAGAGATTTAGAGTGACAGACTAAAATACCCAATTCGGTCCTATCGTTTGGGTGCTGAAGTGTAGATGATGGCCCTCAGGCGAGGGGAACGTGGGGCTCCAAAGTGAGAGTCGATATCCTCTCAGCCTAGTCAGAGATTTAGTAAACAAGCATAGGATTAGTCAATGTTCTTTATGCCTGAACCAAAGGGTAAAGAATTGGTATGCTCCTATTTAACACAATACAATTTGAACTGATTCACTTTATCCATTCACTATAGTTTCTTGATAAGGAGAAGGATGTTTTCATATATATTAAATTTCACATTAGAAACTTTATTAGTATAATTAGTTATTTAAGAGTTATTAAAATTATATGTTTATTTCAATTGCCTAAGATAAGAAATTTGAATTATATTGTTGTGATTATGTATTGATTTTCTAAAATCTTAGTCCGTTGTTCTAAATTTACTCCCTCGGGGATCAATATCTAGGACTCCATTAGAGTAATAGAGTAACTCGTGGCTCGTTACAAGTTAAAAAGTAAAAAAGATTACAAATATAGGGAGGAATAGTGGATCCCCATCTAAAAACAAATCAAAATACATCAGAGTCCTAGGGGTTCCACTGTCCGCAGTACAACTCCACGCAAAAAGCAAAAATGCATGTAAAAACACAAAAATTATATGAAAAGAAAATGTATACCCAAAATTTACATGTATACCAAGCCCCATGTCAGTAGTAGTTATGAAGAAGCAGTTTGAAGTAGAGTGTGCAATTTCCAGAAAGAGCAGCAACAAGGTCAGACTATTCCTACAATCAGTTAGGATAATGTCTACATATACAAAGTACTGCCTCACCCTACTTAATTCAAACTTAATAAGGCAAAGAGCATAAGTCTTCATAGAGATCGTGAGGCAAAAGTGCATAGACTCCCTTAAAGTAGTTAAAAAGTGTGTACATGGCAGAGGGTGAATCCAAATGTTTAAATCCTACAGCACAGTTGATAGTAGACCCCAATTAAATAAATGCAACACAATTGACAACAGCCAAATATTCCAGAATTTACCAACATCCACTCTATCAATGGAAGTCAAAGCAAACTGCTGTCCTCCAAATATCCAAAACAGCAACAGAACAAATCAGTAAAGGGATTAGAAACAGCAACATTACTAATCCAGCTGAAGGATAAAGCCCAGCCAGATAAAACCCAATTCAGCAGAAAATCTAGCAAACATAAACTTTGCAAAATTTTTCCTTGAGCTTCCTTCCAAGACACAAAGAGAGATTCAAAGTGTTAAAAACTGCTCCACAAGTGGCAAAATTCAACAACCCAATGAGCCAAATAATTCTTCCAGTAGCATGCACAACCCTGGAATTATAGCCAATGCCAACTAAAGAAAGCTCCAAAATGTTAATAAATCTGGAAATATAAAGAAACTGACCCAACAAAAAGTTAAAGCAAAGTCCATCAATCTAAAACCTCTCGCATTAAAGCCAAAGAATGAAACTAAAATACAACAAAGGAGGGGGCATTAAAAATTCCAGCACAAAAACTTTAAAACCAAGATTCCAGAAGCACAACTTAGACCAAAACAGTTTGACAGCATCCATCAAAGTTTCTAAGCAAAACTATTATAGAAGGAAACAATATTCAGCCACAATAAGCTCAACCATAAGCCAAATAAGATCAACCATAAGCCAAATAAGCATAATATCTAACATAAAGAGCATGCAAATCATTACTTATGAATAAATGCAACAAAGGCGGGGGAATAGTCCCCATAATAACACTTTGAACATGCCATTTTTCTAACCAATCTACAGGTTTATTGCATTCTCTATAAGTAAAAGAGAAACAAATATTAAGGTTTTGCGTTCCTATAAGTCCTTCTTATTAAGGATATAATTCTTATTAAGGATATAATATACCAAGGGGTTTTAAGCTTTGTCATTAAAATGTTAAACAAGGTTTCAAAATCTGTTTCCAACAGAATACCATTAGTGTTGAGTGACATAACAATTTGAAGTGCAACAAGCACAGCTTTAACCTCAATCTCCAGAGAAAAATTAGCAAAAGAAGGGGAGGCAACATAAGCAAAAAAATTGCCATAATCATCACATAACAGCCCTCCCACACCCGTATAATCAGCAGAATAGCTCCCATCTATATTAAATGTAATCCTGCCTTAAATTAGATGGGAGTGGCGGCATCTAGTGTTAGCTCTGGCATCCATGGCGATTTCGGCTTCGTCCTTGTCAGCGCTATTTTTGGTTGGAGGAGTTCCCGTAAGAAGTTGTCGGTCACCACAATCAAAATCCCATCGCCCGCTTTGGAAGGATGTTTTAATTTACATAAATATATTTATTTTTAGAAAAATATGAAATTAAACTGATCCCATAATTTTCATAGTTTAAATGAAAGAGCACTATACCTCAAATCATGTATCTATCCCGAAGGACAAACACAAAACTTAAGGATGAGGCTCGATCAAATAAACTAAGGACTCTATGACATATGTTTGGTCTGTGAAACCTTTATATTCGCCGATAAGTTCCCCTAGTTAATATAAAGGATTAAATAGGGTTTATATTAAGCTGGGTTCGGACATGCTTCTTATAAGGGCAAGCCCCTATAGTTAATTACATCTTAAATGACCAAAGTCACCTAAGAAGACTCTCGATAAAAATCAAGAAATATTATCTTCAAGGAATTTCAAAGAGTAGGACTCTTTAATGAGATTGGACGTAGAGGTGTGAAAGGGGATTGGTTCAAATTTGGAACATTTTATTGTAGAATCCAAAGGAGGAAGGACTAGGGGATATCATGGATCTAGAGGATAACCCCGATGACTTCCCAAGCTATCTTAATGTTTGGCTTCAGTTTCTAAGGAGAAATTTTTAGTTGTTTCATTCTGCCAATTTTATTAGTTAGGGCTTACATTCGTGTGAAATGATCACACAAATAGCCCAGAAGATCTGAGGATTTAGGTCGTGACAAACGACAACCTCGGAATCCTAAGACGAGTTAACGCTAATATTGTATAGCAGAGCTATTCAAAGGCCTAAAAATAAGGTGAGGATTTATGTTGCATAAGCAGCCAACCTCGAAGTCTTATGGCTTTGTTGTTTATATCTAAGAAAGGAAGATTGGTTTAGCTGGGGAAGACAGGTTTTGTTGTTGAAGATGGCCGTGTCGCCCACCATGCTAGCTCCAAGCTCCTTGCCACGACGAGTTTGACTTTTCTATTGTATCAATTTATAATGTCAAATTAGGTGGCCCTTTAGTTGAAGTTCTTTAAATTTTATGAGGGAATATTAAAGTTGATTACAACGACATCGGTTATGATCCTACGATTCCCTCATTCTGGCATCACTATTTTCTATTGGATTCACTTAGTCCAAATGAACTTATGAAACTCAACGTTCCATAATTTCATTTAGACCATGGGAAGCCTCGTTAGCAACCGTAGGTTACCTCCTTCAAGGAACTCCCAATCATCTGATAGAGACATCTTAATTTAGTTGTAATTGTTGTTTTTTGTGATGTTTGTGATTAAATTTTGAGTTGTTTTATATTTTGAATGTTGTGGCGGTGAATTTTATCTTGGTTGATTTTAATTTTAGTTTTTTTTTTTATTTTCATGCAGGGTGATATCATTATTTAGCATGCGAGTTTGCAGGTATAAAAGCACAGTATGAAAGTAAAATAAAGACAACGCTGAAAACTATAAAAGCGTAGCTGGTGAGTCTTCTTGTTCCATCACCTGAAACTTAAAATGCATGTCAGAGCAATTTATATAGAGGTAAAAAATAAGGTTTTGGTAGTTTTCCTAACCATATGTCATATCTTGGTGGGTCCTCATATCTTGGTGGGTCATATCTTGGTGGGTCCTTAGGAATTTAATTAAAGATGATTTTGTCAAGCAAAACATATTAAGTTTAGTAGATCTTCAAGATATCCAACAGATCTAAAGAAAGCAACAGGTCTGTACTACTCTCTCGTTGCCTGGTGGAAAATCCCAAGTTCCTTAAAACTTTGTATATTGCTTAATAATTCATCCTATAAACACCCTAATGCTCAATGAACATTGATGTCTCAATTATCCCTAAGAAGTGATTCAATTTAAGAATTATGTGAGTGAAGACCCTTAAAGAGGCAAGTTAGGGTTGTTGGAACACTTAGCCAAATTTTAACCCTAATTAGGCTTGTAGTGTTTGAAAGTTGTTTTAATTTTCAATGATATTTACTTTTCTAATCTTTATTTAAATGAAACTTGATTTAGCCCAAGTCACTACTAAGCCCTTAAGACCTAGGTGAATGTCTTAATTAGTTTTGAAAAGGTTAAGCTTTAGGTGGTGATGATTCGTGATTTCAATTTTAATTGAAAATCAAAATGGAGGTATTAAATTGATTAATTATTGACTTCAAAAGTCATACCCCTAAGTCCTAGGTTCATTTTATTTTAATAAACTTTCAAATTTTACTAATTTTGAAATCTATTAAATTATCTTTTTAATTAAGAAAGTGAGGTTGGTTTCTACTGATTAACCCCTTATACTTCAAACATCAAATAAATTTATTAAGATCAGAGGTTACCCATTTTCTTTTCTGAATTAAGCCTAAACGTTAATTAAGGCTAAATTTCCAAAATTACACATTTGCCCCTAAGGCTCTAACTCTTCATAATTTGTCAAATTCAATTCAAATGACTTCAAAATTTTTATCCTACCTCATTCATGGGTAAATTAAGAGATTAGAGGTGAAAATGTGATTTTCAAAATTTGATTTATTTTATAAAATTATTTTATGCAAAAATAGGATTTTTCAAATAAAATTCCTAACTTAAACAAGGTAAATCCTAATTCTATGAATTTTTTACTGGAGTTAGGCTTAGATTAAAGAGGACTTTGGAGAAAATTCCATGATTTTTTGGATTTCATCTCAATTATAAGAATTATTATAATTTTTGGCGTATTTATTAAATATAAATATTTTAAATGGGGATAATTAAGTTTTGTATTTTTGAAAAGGCTCCCTAAGGTTAGAAAACTCAAATAAGATTATTTTATTATTTTTTTAATTTTATTTGATTTATTAGAATTATTTTAGTGAAAATTCATTTTTAGCCTTTAAAAATTATTTTTAAACTTTGAAATTCAGTTTCTTTATTTAGAAAATTAGGAAAACTGTTCTAATTTTTTGTAAATGCTTAGGAAGCAATTTAGAACATTTCCATGAGTTTTATTATTTTTGTGATTTTTAGGGATTTTTAATTATTTAAATATTTAAAATATTTTTATTTTAAATATCAGTTTATTTTTAGAAAATACCCCTAATCAAAGAGAACTCAAAAAAATTAAATTTTAATAAATTTTTTAGTTATATTTTGATCATTAAAAATCATTTTAGTGCCAAAAAAAGATATTTAACTTGAAAAATCAATTTAGACCATCAAATGTAATCAAAATGCTTTGAAATTTTTATGGGGAGCTCTCTGGATCTTAGAAAACAGTGGAGATCAAACATCAAGTCATTTTGATGTTTATATTTTCCAAAACTAATTATCTTAGAGATTTAATGTTTGTGAAAAAGAGGTGTATTTTAAATGACTTGAGTCATGAAAAATTTTCTTAACGGTTTCCTTGTCATCATAAACCTTCCAAAATTTTCTTGGAATTTTCTAATCAACATGGTAATTTCCATGATTAATTTAATCAAATAATGTGCATAAACTTAAAAAATGTAGATCTCTGTCTAGAAACTTCCTATGACTTTGTAAGAAACTAGAGGATGTTTCCCTTGACAGAGGATATAACATGTTAAAATTTCATGTCATGGTGAAGAGCCAAAATGCATGGAGAATCAAAACATTCAAATCAGTATTTAATTAATAAAAAATAAAATATTCATCAAATGGACTTCAAATTATTTCCAAATTGTTCTCAGCTGCTCACTGAGCAAGAAAGTATTTTTATTTTATTCTTATGATTTTTCTACACCAAGAAATGAATTTTTGAAGTTAGGGGTATTTAAATAGAAAGGAAAAATCCCTATTTATCTATTTAAACAGCGCAGCGCAATGTAGATCTTAGGCAGCTCCAAACTCCATGCGGCACGCTTCCATTCGCCCCCGCCATCCACCTCAGCGCTGACTCGACCCGCGGTTTATGTTCTGAGGAGCTGTCCGGCTTGATCTCCTCCATCCATCTGATACACGTGCGATCGGACGGCTCCCCTTCATCGTCCTTGATAGAGTGATCCCATGACCGTGCACACTAAAACACTAAGATCTCAGCCTAGACTCAACCAAATCACTTCGGCTTTGATTCTATCGACTCATCTAAGTGAGACGAACATAATTATATGATAATCATGCAATTAAATTAAGCTTAATAAAATGGAGAGTCAATATAGGCTCAGGAAAAAGAGAAGTTTTATTCCTTTGCTCTGAGAAGTGAAGCTTCAATCAGATGGTCTTGGCACATTCGTTGGGGTCCAAGGAGGCTAGGGATTAAGCCTCTTGCTGTGGTGTAAGGCCTATGTATCAATTTGACCAAACTTGATTTCAGGTGTTGGTCTAGAGCTATGATGGAGGCTATTTCAGAGGGTAATTTGATGGGGCTTTGTCTTCTCTTGCTGTTGTGAAGGTGTGGGCACAGGAAATTGAAGTTTGGTGAAGTTTTTAGAAATGTCCTATTTCTATCCTAATTTTTAAGATCAAAATTAAGGTTA
>NW_018240336.1:38325-38860 GCF_001263595.1 Phalaenopsis equestris | reverse complement strand
AGCATGAAACGTGTAAGGAAAAGGCAGAAGAAAGACGGTACTATAAACTGTAAAAGCGTACCTGGCGAGTTTTCTCATTCCACCACCTGAAACTTAAAATGCATGTTAAGGCAGTTTATGAAGAGTAGGAAAGGTAAAATTTAGGTAATTTTCCTAACCCTATGTCATATCTTGTTGAGTCCTTAAAAGTTTAATTAAGGATGATTTCATTAAGAAAAGAATATTAAGTTTAATATGCCTCTGAGGTATCCAACAAGTTACGAGGGGGGAAACTGGTCCATGCCTCTCCCTCACCAACTAGTGAAAAGCCTCGAGTTCATTTAAACTTATTATTTTGCTTAATAGTTCATCCTGTAAATATCCTTAATGCTCACTGAACATTGATGTCTCAATTATCTCTATGAAAGGGGTAATTATCATTTATCATTTAATTTTGAAAATTATGTGGGTGAAGACCCTTAAAGGGGCAAGTTAGTGTAATTTGAACACTTAGCCAAATTTTAATCCTTATTGGGCTTAGTGGTGTTTCAAGGAT
>NW_018240336.1:28744-34199 GCF_001263595.1 Phalaenopsis equestris | reverse complement strand
AAGGAACAACTTTGGTGAAGGATGGAAGTGGTTTTGAGTCCAATTGGGGGGGTCAATTTGAAGGAATTTTGAACTTTAATCAATTTGGTCATGTTGGGCTAGGCTTGGGTCTAGCTTGGGTTAGCCTTGGGCTGAGTTCAAATTTATTGTTGTAAATGGTCAATAGGGACCTCATGAAGAGTTTTCAACATGAATTGGATGCCAATTTGGAGGTTAAGGCAATCAATTGGGTGCAATTTGGGGACAGCCAATTTGGGGCTAAATTTGGGAATTTTGGATTTAGGCCAAAATCAAATGGATTTGAAACTTCATCAAGGTCAATTGATGGTTGATTTTGATGTATATGAATGTTATCAAGATTTTCAACATCAATCGGGGCCAATTGACTAGGCCATGGGTTCAATTTGGTGAGATCAAGTCATATGGTCAAAATTGGGGTTTTGACCCAAATCAAAATTGGGCTCAAATCATGGACCAATTGAGCTTGGATTTGGTTTAGTTTAGTCATATCAAAAGTGAATTTTATTGTAGGATTAAAATTGGGGTCAATTGAGATCAAATTGGTGGACATTTGAGTTGGATTTGGGGAAATTTGGGTCTTTAAAGGGCAATTTGAGGATTTTGGTTAAAGATGGTCAAATTGACCAAATTTGGGTAATATGGTAGTTGAGAGAAATGAATTTGGGAATATTTACAATTTATTGGGATTTTTTGGGAATTTTTGGAATTTTTGGGATTTTGGGTCAAAGAGGGGTATTTTGGTAATTCGGGGGTGTTTTAGGGGTAAAAGGCCAAGGTGGGTATTTTGGTAGATTTGAGGTACGAAGCATCACCAATAAGCCATGGACCAAAGGAAACCCAATTTTGGGTCCTCTATGTAGTGGTTCTAGCCAGCCAAACAGCCCTAGGGCTAGTAGGTTTAGGGGACCATCTACATGAGTATCCCAAAAGATCAAGGGATCTAGGCTAGAAATTTAAGTTCAGGGTTGTGAGTGATTGTGGGTACAGATAAGTGTAGTGAGTGCCTTAGGTCCAGACCAACACCCAAGGTCAACCCTAAGGTCCAGCAATCCTAAGGGCGACTCATCTTGAGTTTCCCCCACAGTGACCCCACCTACTAAGTATTTAGAGGTTGAGAGCAACATGTGGAATTTCAAGCTGAGTAGAAAAAAGTTTGGAGTTTCTAGTGGTGAGGGTTCCATGTCTAGTTTTCTAGGAATAGTAAACAGGAAAAGTACTATGGCTAGATCTTAGGCTACTAAAGAGGAAAAAACTAAACCTCAACCAAAAATGAGGTCAACAGGTGGCCTTCAAGGCACAAGTTTGGGTGCATTGTGGTACTTAGGTGGAGTACAGAGGAGCTCTATAGTTTAATTTTGATGAGCTAGCCTCTAGGTTTGATTTGGGTGAAGTTCCATGGGGGTGGCTCTCGGTTTGGCCATTTTCCGCGGCCAGCCAGGGGAAGGTAGTTAGGAGCTCAGGGAACCCAAGGGAATATGTCACAGCAATTTAATGGATTGAGGTTTAATTTTGGAAAAAAATCCTAAGCTTAAGAAAAAATGGAATGAAATTCCTTAATTTAAAGGACCGTTAGTCCATATCCTAGTTTAGGTGGTTAAATGGGTTTTGGCTCAGTCTTAGGGTCTAACCAATGGCTGAGGTGGAGTTAATTTGGTGAATTTGGGGTACTTAGGCCATTTTTTAATGCATAGGTTCAATGTGGGTTCAAGTGATCAAAGTTTGGGTTTGGGCTAGGTTGGCTATGTCAAATGACCCAATTTATTGATTAACATTGTGTAGATGATTGTTATGAAGATTTTTGGTGAAGGCTTGAAGTCATTTTGAGTTCAATTTGTAGGTCAATTTGAGGGATTTCTAAGATTTGGCCATTTTGGGCATGTTGGACTAGACATGGCTCTATGTTAGGCTAGCCTTGGGATAAGTTCAAATTGAATGGTCCACATGATCAAGGGAAGTGTTGTGAAGATTTTTAATGAAGGGATGGAGTGGAAATTTTTGGGTTAAGGCCCTCAATTCGGTGAAAATTTGAGACATGGTCAACTTGGGGCAAATTTGGGGACATTGGAATTAGGTTGAAATCAAATGAAATTGAGGTCTTACCAAGGCCAATTGAAGGTCAAATTTGATGTGTAGCAATTTTATGAAGATTTTTCAACATAAAGTGTGGCCAATTGTGTGGGTTATGGGTTCAACTTGGTGGAACTAAGTCATGGGGCCAAAATTTGGTTTTTGATCTAAATCAAAATTGGGTTCAAATCATAGATCAATTGGGCTTTGATTTGGTCTTCATTGGTCATATTAAGAGTGAATTTGAGTTTATAATTGAAATTGAGAAATTGAAACCAATTTGATAGACATTTGAGGTGATTGGCAATTTGGGGGTTTTGATCATTTGATCATAGATGGTTAAATTGGCCAAATTGGGTCATGTGATAGTTGAGGAAAATGAAGTTGGAAATATTTGGGAGGTTTTGGGAATTTTTGGGATTTTATAAAATTTTTGAAATTTTTGGCCAAAGAGGGTTATTTTGGTAATTTGGCCAATTTGAGAATTTTGGGTAATTTGGGTGTTTTTAAGGTGTTTGAAATGATTTTTTAACAAGTCTGGGTATTTTGGCTAGATTTGGAGATTTTGGTCAAATTTGGGGTCCCAAAGGTTTCGGGGTGATTTGGGGGAATTTAGGGGCAATAGGGTAGGTTGGCTATCTTGATAGAGTTGGATTGCCAACCACAATAAAAAAGCCATGGATCAATGGACACCCTATTTTGGGTCCTCTATCTAGTGGTCGTAGCTAAACTCTAGCCTAGGGTTAATGGGTTTAGGGAACCACCTACAGGAGTCTCCTAAAATTATCAAGGGACCAAAGCCTAGAAGTTATAGGTTTAGGGTGATGAGTGATTGTGAGTATAAATGAATGCAAGTGAGTGTCATAGCCCTTTTGACCAAATTGGGTCATGTGATAGTTGAATAAAATGAAATTGGGAATATTTGAGAGGTTTTGAGAATTTTTGGGATTTTATAAAATTTTTGGAATATTGGGCCAAAGAGGGGTATTTTGGTAGTTTGGCCAATTTGGGGATTTTGGGTAATCTAGGTGTTTTCATGGTGTTTGAAATGATTTTTGAACAAGAACAAGTTTGGGTATTTTGGCTAGATTTGGAGATTTTGGCCAAATTTGGGGTCCAAAGGGTATCTAGGTAATTTAGGGGAATTTAGGGGCAATATGGTAGTTTGGGTATCTTGATAGAGTTGGATTGCCAACCACCATAAATAAGCCATGGATCAATGGAAACCCCATTTTGGGTCCTCTATGTAGTGGTCTTAGCTAAACCTTGGCCTAGGGCTAATGGGTCTAGGGAATCACCTACAGGAGTCTCCCAAAAGTATCAAGGGGCCAAAGCCTAGAAATTCTGGGTTTAGGGTAATGAGTGATTGTGAGTACAAGTGATTGCAAGTAAGTGCCTTAGCCCTAGACCAACACCCAGGATCAACCCTAAGGTCCAGCAGTCCTAAGGGTGACTCATCTTGAGTTTCCCCCATAGTGACCCCACCTACTAAGTGCTAGAGGTTAGGACCAATATATGGAAGTTCAAGTTGAGTAGAGAAGAGTTTGAAATTTCTAATGGTGAGGGTTCGTTGTCTAGTTTTCTAAGAATAATTAATAGAAAAGTCCTATGGCTAGACCTTAGGCTACTAAAGAGGAAAAACTGAACATCAACCAAAAGTGAGGTCAACAAATGGACCCCCAATAGGTGTGGTGTGCTGGGCAAGCACACCGCGCGTATTGGCGTTGACCGACGAGATCAACAAAAACCAATACAACTCCTAAGTCAATATACCCGGAAGTGTGTGTAGAGATGTGTGTGTGTGTTTTTTTTTTTATTTCCGTCAGGGATACTGACAGGTGCATATTTGATTAATTCAAGAAGTATGGACTCTCGCTGGGGCTTGGAGAGTGAATTTCGAGTTATGAAATTTTAGAGATTTCTAGAGGACGGGAATCAATACGCAAGTGCTGACCCCGAGGTGAGAATTGAAATTTAAGTATCAATTCTAAAAATAAAGGAAGAGTTGGAATTTAGGTACAAACCTCAAAAGATGAGAATAAAAATTTAGGTATTTATCCAAAAATGAGATTTGAAATTTAGGTATCAATCTCAGGGAGAGAGTCAAAATTTAGGTATCGACCTCGAAAGATGAGAATCAGAATTTAGGTACTGATTCAAAAATAAGATTTAAAATTTAGCTATCAATCTCAGGGAGAGTCAAAATTTGGGTATCGACCTCGAAAGATAAGAATCAAAAGTTATGTACTGATTCAAAAATGAGATTTGAAATGTAGGTATCAATCTCAGGGAGAGAGTCAAAATTTAGGTATCGACCTCGAAAGATGAGAATCAAAATTTAAGTACTGATTTGAAGATGAGATTTGAAATTTAGGTATAAATTATGAGGAGAGAGGCGTAATTTAGGTATCGACCTCAAAAGATGAGAGTCTGAATTTAGGTACTGACTCAAAAATGTGAAAATTGAAATTTAGGTATAAATTACGAGAAGAGAGTCGAAATTTAGGTATCGACCTCGAAAGATGATAATTTGAATTTAAGTACTGATTCAAAAGGAGATTTGAAATTTACAATGGTGAGGGTTCCATGTCTAGTTTTCTAAGAATGTCATCAGAAAAGTCTTATGGCTAGACCTTAGGCTACTAAAGAGGAAAAGCTGAACCTCAACCAAAAGGGAGGTCAACAAATGGACCCCCAGTAGGAGTGTGTTGGGCAAGCACACCGCACGTATTGGTGTTGACCGACGAGATCAACAAAAACCAAAACAAACTCTTAAGTAACATACCCAGAAGTATGTCTAGAGTTATGTGTGTTTCATTTTTTTATTTCTGTCGGGGATACTAGCAGGTGCATATTTGATCAAGTCAAGAAGTTTGGACTCTCGCTAGGGATTGAAGAGTGGATTTCGAGAAATGAAATTTTAGAGATTTCTAGAGGATGGAAATCAATACGCAAGTGCTGACCCCGAGGTGGGAATTAAAATGTAAGTATCAATTCTGAAAAGAAAGGAAGAGTCGGAATTTAGGTACCGAACTCAAAAGATGAGAATCAAAATTTAGGTACTGATCCAAAAATGAGATTTGAAATTTCTGTATCAATTTCAGGGAGAGAGAATTGAAATTCAGGTATCGACCTCGAAAGATGAGAATCAAAATTTAGGTACTGATCCAAAAATGAGATTTGAAATTTCTGTATCAATTTCAGGGAGAGAGAATTGAAATTCAGGTATCGACCTCGAAAGATGAGAATCAAAATTTAGGTACTGATCCAAAAATGAGATTTGAAATTTCTGTATCAATTTCAGGGAGAGAGAATTGAAATTCAGGTATCGACCTCGAAAGATGAGAATCAAAATTTAGGTACTGAT
>NW_018240336.1:26055-28318 GCF_001263595.1 Phalaenopsis equestris | reverse complement strand
AAATTTAGGTATCGACCTCGAAAGATGAGAACCAGAATTTAGGTACTGACTCGAAAATGTGAGAATTGAAATTTAGGTATCAATTCCGAGAAGAGAGCCAAAATTTAGGTATCGACCTTGAAAGATGAGAATCAGAATTTAGGTACTGACTCAAAATGAGAATTGAAATTTAGGTATCAATTACGAGAAGAGAGTCAAAATTTAGGTATCGACCTTAAAAGATGAGAATCAGAATTTAGGTACTGACTCGAAAGGAGAATTGAAATTTACAAAGAGCTTGTGATGTTGAATTTACAGAATTGTGTCATGTGGAAAGGTTGATTTTGTTGAAAAAGATTTGCAGAGCTTTGTGGAGTTTTGTGCAAAACACAAAATTCCGTGGAGATGTGAAGAGAGTTAATGCAGATAAAGATGGTTGTGTTGCGCGCACAAAGAGTAAGGAACTCTGAAAATGAGAGAATCCAGTCAACAGATTTTTATCACATTTAATTTTTCAAAATATGTCTTTAAAGTTTTAATTTTAATTGGCTGATTTTTTTAAAGAAATTTATTTTATTGTTTATTCATTGGTGATTATTTTTAATTAAAATTTATTTATTATTAAAGATTTGTTGTTTCGTTCTTTGTTCATTGAAATTCTGAACTAATTTGTTGTTCGTGGCTTTCATCCGTCACACAAAAAGGCAACTGACAAAAAGACAAAAAGGCACATTCCTGAGAAAAATTTTCATTAATCTACTTCAATAAAAAGATGTCACAGATCGAACATAGGCTAATGCCTCAAAAGGAACAATATATAGATCATTTCAAAATACAATATCTCATGCTATGAATATGCTATGAATACATTAATGAATACATTATAGGCTGAATATATCAGATGCATATCATGTTGCTAAAAAAAATTGAACCCTCTAACCGTTTGTACTAATTATGACGAGCTCCTGATCAAGCAGACCTTCTAAGTCATGCTCCAGGATAAGAGTTCCCTTCGTATGTACTTAGAGGTAAAACCCTCTCATAACTCGTACGGCAGTAGCTCTTCCAATTCTTGGTCCAGCTGGAATCCATACGGCATTTTGCCATCACCCATCCTGCGGAAAGTCACAGACACCCTACGGTGTCGTACCCCTGGATGCAATGTTCGGCAACATCTGCACCATTGCCTTTAAGAACGAGTATTGAACCGACTGGTATAGGAATCTCCAAAGAACCTTTGAACTCACCAGAGCTGACGACATCAATTTCTTTCCGAAATAAAATATTGTTCTTACTCATAAGTGAGAACATGTAGAAGTGCCTTACAAAATCATGATGATCAATGTGTGGAGGAATGCAATCACCCTCTTAATAGATATTTATAATACAACTATTTGGAATGCAGGTAGCAGGTAGAATATTCCATTTGACCATTCTTTTGACCATCCACTTTATCATTTGCGGTAGCGGATCTACCTGATCGTGTCTGAAGATCCCAGGCGGATTCCCATCCGTGTCTGTCATTTGTGAAGTTGTAACAACAGCCGCACTGGATGGTTATTCTTCCTTTTCCTGTCGTCCATTTCTTTGGCTCAGAATATGTTTTTTTCCATGAGAAGGCCCACTCGATCTCTATCTCTTAAATCAAAGATACAGTCTCAAATGCTTCTTTCATCACATTCGAAGAAAACCCTGGTATACAGCTCAAGGCCTTTTAGCATGTTGATGAAATTTCTCTGAACTTCTTCATAAAACTTGAATTCTCTTTTATTTACTTTAATTATCTTGTAGTACTCTACCATACCAGGGATTGGTAGCTGTCGCAGACATTCCTTCCTTCAAGCATTGGTAGGAATCCAAACTGGCGCTGGTTGATCTGGAACATGAGACTAGGCCTCTAGCGGGATGTACGACCCTGGACTCCGTGGTACATACTGATATATCCCCAATGGGACATATGGCTCATCCATCATAAAATTTGAAGTCTGAGACCCATTGGTGCTTGAAGTATACTCTTCCAATGTACTGAAATGTTGTAAATGTAGAACATTGCAATCTGAGCTTTCTACGAATGCCCCCGTGGCTAATTTCCCGGCCGGTATTTCAGCGTTGCACATCGGGCAACCCTTGCATAAGACATCTGAAACTGAAAGTGTATCTGACTCTGTCACAAACCCTGGTTCTTCATCCGTGGTGGGTAAGCTAGCAGAAGTTTCTTTCAGGTCTGGATCATAAATGTGCCCCTCAGGAATAGGGGTGAGCAAGTTGTTCATCTCTCTTTGAC
>NW_018240336.1:16265-25910 GCF_001263595.1 Phalaenopsis equestris | reverse complement strand
ATCTTGCTCTGTTATCACGTTCTTGCCTTTATGTGATACATTATCTTTAGCGGTCACTCTTAGTACTGAAGGCAATCCCTCTTTCTCTTTGCAGCTGACTACGTCCATGAGAGGACCTTTGTAGTCCATGAGAGGACCTTTGAAGTCTATGGTACCGCCCTGCGGCATCATTTCCTCATTTAGTGCAAGGCTTCAGGCATCCTGGAAAGCAAAGGTCAGCCTCTGTCCCGACATTTTCTACAGACGACAAGAAAAACGTCAGTAAGCTGAACCTTCTCATGAACAAGAATAAAACAAAGTATTTATTAAAGTAAATATCAGTTTGTTTTGGTGAAATGAATTATTTATTTTATGCATGAGTTTTGTTTAATTTAGTGGAACATTATACTCAAATGTGGAAAGAAGAAAATTTGAAGTTTAAAATTTCTTTCTCAAAATTTTCATTATATTCAGGTTAATTACAAAATATGGGCTCGGTCATAGACATTTGGCCACGTAGATAACCCTAAAACAATCAAAGTTTCTAAAGTTTCAAGGAAATCAGAGGCAAGAGGCGTCAGGTTGCGTAATAAGTTTTCAGATATCGTCCATTTATTGGAAACATAGGTCTTTTGCCCTAGAAGTCCAGTAACTTGTAGGCTCCTCCTGTATAGACCTTTTCAATGACAAATGGCCCCTCCCATGTTGGCTCGAATTTTCCACCTATTTTGCGGCATGCAAGAATATGCCTTTTGAAATATGCAAGAATATGCCTTTTGAGCACAAGTACGAGATCACCAACTTTGAATGTCCTTGGGCAAACCACTTTGTCATGGGCTTGTACCATCTTTGCCTGGTTAAGCTCCAAATGTTGTTGTGCTTCTAATTATTTTCCCTCGAGACTCCCAAGTTCCTTAAGTATGAGTTTTGCGCTTTCTTATATAAGGTGTACACTGAGTGGGAGTCCTGAAAGTCATCTGGTAGGCCCACAAGGCTTCTAATAGTTTGTTGTGTCAATCTGTTTTGTTTTCATCCAGTTTCTTCTTCAAAATCTGTACCAATGTTTTGTTGAAGTCTTCAGCCAGACTATTTTCTCTGGGATAGTAAATCGTAGAGTATCTCCAATCTATCCCACATCTTTTGACAAAATTGTTGACCTTTGTACTTCTGAAAGTTGTCCCATTGTCGAAAATTATTCTTCATGGTACTCCGAAACGTTGAACATTTGGCTTCTGAAAAATTGAAGGACGGGCAGCGTCGTAACCTCACGTAACAGTACTACCTCTGCCATTTGGAGAAGTAATCTGTAGCGGCAAGTATAAACATGTGTCCTCTGGAATATGGAGGGTCTATCAGACCTATTATGTCCGTGTTCCAATACTAAAATGGCCACGAGACAACAGCTGGGTGTAGAACATTCAAAGGCTAGTGTAAGACTACCCATGCACTTGGCATTGGTGAGATTTTCTGGCTGTATCCATGCAATCGGACATCATTGCTGACCAATAATACCCGAGTCTTTTTATCTTCATTTTTATTTTTGGCCCTGACTGGTGAGCGCCACACAATCCGCATGTACCTCTTTGATAATATTTCGTGTTTCGGCTCTGCTCAAACATTGTAGCCACATCTGGTCGAATGATCTTCTGTAGAGAACATTTCCCATCATGGCGTAAGATATAGCCCTTCTTGTGATGTGGTGCACCTCAGACTTGTCTTCTAGCAACTTTCCAGTTTACAAATATTCTATTAATGACTTACGCCAATCTTCGTTGATGTCTGCAACCATAGTTATTGTTTCTTCTTTTTTAAGCTTGTGTAGAGTTTTGAAGTCGATCTTAGACAAGACTCGTCTTCCTTGCATTGAGACTTCAATAAAATCCTCTGAGGGACATGTTATTTACTTAGCGAGTTTTGCTAAAGCGTCGACATGTACATTTTCTCCCCTAAGAATCCGGTAGAAAGTTACATCAGGAATCTACTCCAGGAGCTTCATCGTGTACTGATGGTATTCTACAAATCTTGGTTTCAAAATTTTGTATTGCCCGGCGACTTGTTGGATGACGAGTTGTGAGTTTCCATAAATGGTAATATTTATTATATCCATTGAGATTGTCATTTCCAACCCGGTGACTAAAGCTTCACATTCTGCTTCATTGTTGGTGCACGGCTCTGTCAAGTGGTATGAGAACCTCATCATACCCATAACTGGTGTGATAAAGATCAAACCAAATTTTGCTTTACCTAGTATAACCGTGCCTGATCCTTTGTCTTTTCTGGCTGACGAATCGCCATCAAAGTACATATCCCAGCATTGCATATAATTCCATTTTTAATATTTGCTCGTCTGGTAACTCGTCGTTGAGAGAGGACCCAGCTAGCATTGGGTGTGCAGCAAGAAAGTCTGCTAGTGTTTGTCTTAATAGGACGGAGGGGTACAAAGGTAATATCAAATTGCAATAAAATCATTGACCATCTCACTAAACGTCCGGAGAGTGTTGGTTGGGTCATCAAATATTGCACTGGATTAACTTTTGAGATCAAGGCAATCTTATGAGAAAGCATGTAATGTCTAAGCTTTTGGGCAGTGAAAATTAACGCTAGACAATGCTTCTTAATAGGTGGATACCTTATCTCCATCTGTGTTAGGCGACGACTCAAGTGGTAGAGCGCATTTTCCTTACCCACATCATTGAATTGGGCTAAGAGGGCTCCGAGAGAGTCACCTAAAGCTGCGGTAAAAGTATCGATGGTTTCCCTAGGATAGGGGCTGCTAAGACAGGAGGTGTCATTAAATATTTTTTAACGTCCTCAAAGGCCCGCTGGCATTTCTCTTCCCAAATAAATTTGGCATCCTTAATGTCAATAAAGGCTGACACCTACCTGAGAGATTAGAAATAATGCATCTTAGATATGCCAACTTCACTTGTAAGGAACATAGTTGTTTCAAGGTTTTAGGAGGAGGCATTTCTAAGATAGCTTTAATCTTATCCGGGTCGATCTTGATTCTGCAATGATGGACAACGAATCCCAAAAAATTTTTGGAGGTAACGCCAAGGCGCACTTTAAGGGATTCAATTTAAGGTCATATCATCGTATCCGTTTGAACACGATCCTCAAATCGTACAAATATTTAATTTTGTGTTTACTTTTGATGACCAAATCATCCACGTAGCATTCTACTTGGTTGTAAATGAGGTTGTCAAAAATCTTTGTCATTGCACGCTACAGCGTTCTTTAGGCTGAACGACATCACTATGTAGCAGAAAATTCCAATTGGTGTTCTGAAGGCTGTAAGTGTTGCATCCTCGAGAGCCATCTTGATTTGATTGTATCATGACGATCCGTCCATGAAGGAGAAAATTTCATGTGTTGAAGTGATATCCACCATCATCTCTAGTATAGGTAGTGAAAACTCATCTTTTGGTAATGCCTTGCTCAAATCTCTAAATTCGACACAAACACGGATCTTTCCATTTTTCTTCTTAACAGGTACAATATTAGCCAACCATATGGGGTACTGCTCCTCTTTAACAAAGTTGGCGTCTATCAATTTCTTCACCTCGGCGATGACTTGTTGCTCTATTTTGAGGCGCATTCTACTGGGAGTTTGTTTTACTGGGGTTATATTCTTGTCCACCCCAAGTTTGTGGACTGCAACCTCTGTTGACCGTCCTGTTATTTGCTCCATGCGAAGAAATCTTTAAATTTTGTTAATAATTTGATCAATTTTGCAGATTCTTTGTCATTAAGTAGAGAACTTATAAATGTAGGTCGGGGTCATTCTTCAGTCCCGAGGTTAATCTCTTTCAATTCATCAACTGTAGATTTAATTTCCTCCTCAAATTCAGGTGGAGCATCTTCTATTGGTTGATCAGTAGATTCATCATCTATATCGAGGCAATCATCTTCTGACTCACTAGTAATAACCATGTAAAATTCTGAATCATCGACTGACCTGACTATACCAAATCCGAGACCCTCTTTTGAGTTTGGAGTTCAACTTTTACCATTCCATAGTTTTTAAAAAAGTTGAAATTTTTCTTTTGGCATTTGTTATGGTAAGTGTCTCTGTTGAATTACCTTTTGAACTTAAGGCTAGAAGTAACCAAAAGGCAATTCCATTAATTCATTAGAATCATCATCCAAATTTACATGTTTTTCAAGCTCAGTAGAGGTAGAAGCAAGGTAAAATTTGATTGGCTTTGAACCAACACTATGGACTTCCTTGACCTCTAAACTCTCGACCTTTTGAGGGAGAATCGAAGTGAGGGTCATAGCATTCACATAGTGGTTTATCCGATCATACATTGTTTCACATTCATTCTTTTCTGTCTCTTCTAGGGATATCTCGTATTGAGGTTTCTTCTGTCTTGTCATCATTATTTTGTCTTCAGAACTGTCTTCATCACCAATTTTGATAGTTGGCCTAATCTATTCAACAATTAAATTGATCCTTCCTCGTCCACATCCCTGGCCTCGACCTCAGGTGCGCGAACTAAAAGAACCCCCACCAACTCATTGCCAAAGGGTGGTGGAGGATAGCTGAAGCGGAGTTAAATGGCTTCCCCTTTGTGATCTTCCGATCTATACCTTCACAAGAGAAGACAATCTTCTTTGGAGGCGCGTAGTAGACAGCATCTTCATGGATATCAACTTCATGCACTGAAAAAGGTTGTAGGTCTCCTTTGATGCAATTTTCTTGACCATATTTGCGGTATTTGATGCACTGGTGTAGAGATGATGGAACCATATTGTATTCATGAACCCATGGTCGACCCAGCAGAGCGTTAAAGGAGGTCTCGGTGTCGATGATATAAAATTTAGCGGTTATCATGAGTTCTCTATCCTTCATAAGTAATGTAATTGATCCAAGGGCTCTTTCTCCCTTTTGATTGAATCCTCTTAACATTATTTTATTGGTCGTAAGCTCTTGAGCTTCAATATCCAAATAGGCCAATGTTTGTAGGCTCATCCAGTTAAGAGATGCTCCATGATCTACTAATACTCTAGACAACACAAATCTACCGATGTTGGCGGAGATGTGGAGCGGACGACTGTGGTCGGCGGTACCGGGAAACAAGTTTTCATCTATGAAGCTTACCCTAGGCTGTTCTTTCAACAAACAAACTTCATCTGAGGATTTGCTAGCCAACTGAGCTAAGAAAAATTCCTGGTCAAGCAAAGCTGTAACCAGAGACGCTCTCATCTCCTTTAACGGGATCAGAGCGTTGTAGATGCTTAATCGGGTCGGCAACTTCCTAAGATGAGCTAGCACGTTGTAGTTTACTTTTTATGATCCTTTGATTTTGTGTTTTTCATGTGGTTCTTCCACTGGTGGAGGTGGGGGTATCTCCTCTCAAATTATTATCTGCTTTCATTTGTCTGTTGGAGCTGTTCTTGGTGGTAACACTTTTTAGCTCCTTAAGTTAACTTCTGTAATTTCTTCTTCTTGAGATATCATTGTTGAATCTTCCGGTGCCTCCTCCTCTTCGTTGGAAATACCTAAGTTGATGGCATGTGGTGTACAATGATGCTCAAGAATTGGCTCCTCGTTATCGGTGCTACCGCAAGCGGTATTATTGATGTCTTCTTTTGACTTGGCAATGAGTTCATCAGACTTGAGTACGATTTGAGGATCATTTTGGGGATCGAGATCAAAGCTAGTTCAGTCATAATCAGTTACGTTATCACCAAAAATAATTAACACGCAACCGAAATCACAATCATTATACTCATAAGATCCTAGAGGGACAAAAAGATAATCATACAAAGTCAACGGTTCGAGGATTTTCTTCTCCGAATCTGAGACAACCAATCTAGTAGAGGTAGCCCCTATCCTACCCTCTGTGCTATCAATCTTTGTAGTGACGCTTTTCTTCTTCTTCTTTGTCCTTGATGATGACGGATCTCTTGACGAAACCTTCATCTCGGGCTTGGTATGTTGCGGACTTTAAATGGAGGCTTGTTTTTATGCAGACTAGATCTTGTTCAATATTTTCTTGGATGATCTTCTCCAGTCCTCATTCCATTATTCTTTGGTATTCGTTGATACATGTTTTAATGAATCCTAAATTTGATTAAGGACCCTCTTGAGTTCATCCCAAGTTGTACTCCATCCATCTATTCCAACATACAGATCAATTGGGGAGATTAGCTCAGCCGAAATCATGTTTATGGAACCTTTTCCAGGTTCTTTTAAATATTCTTTTGGGATTGTTATGTTCTCTTCCTTGAGGTTTCTCTTAAGCCAGTCTTTAAAGACAAAACATCTTTCTATAGTGTGCCCAAGCAATCAGTGGTATGGACAATAATTTGGTTCATTCATCTTATGCACCTTTTCGGGCTTCTTTGGCTCTGGTAGTTTTAGGTATAGCTTCATCTTTGAGGGAATACATCATTTTATGTCGCTCTGACAGGGACATTTTCTTATCCCCAGTTAGAGGTGATCCCACTTGAGGCGGTCGCTGGTTAGATTATCTACTCTATTTCTGAGCGTATTGTGAAGAAGAATGGTGAGGTTCTTCTGCATATATCTTCATCAACTGCTTTCCTTTGTTGATGGTCGCTACTACTCCTGATTTCTTTTCGAACACTCTGGTCACCTTAGCCTTTTCATGTGGCTCCATGTATTTTATTTCTTCTTGAAGATTGCTAGTTTTACTGAGTAGCTTCTTGAAGGACTTGATGGTGAGTCCCTTAAGCATGAAAGCTACTGGCCCATGAATGCTCTTGAGTAGAATTTTAATTGCAAGATGTTCCTGTAGCTGAGGTTCACAGATCATGCTAAGGTTTCTCCACCTCAAAATATAGTCTACCAAGGTTTCGCTAGGCTTTTGATTTTTTATCATGAGCTCTCCAGTAGACACATGGTGTTGTGCCCCAACAAATCTTTTCAAACTGTTCTAATTCATAAAATATTTTGACTGACCCGTTGGGCAAGTCAGCGTACCAGTCGAAAGCAATTCCTGACAAGCTGCTGACGGATTGCTGGCAGAGTAGAGCTTCATTATTTCTCATGTTGTCACAGCTAGCTAGGAAATGTGCTATATGCTGTCTGGGATTTCCAGTCCCATCAAATATCTTGAAGTTTGGGGCCACAAAACCCTTGGGGAAAGGCACGACATCGAACTCCATTGGGTAAGGTCCTATGGTCTACCCTTCAAAATTGATGCACCGCCCTTGGATTGGGCTAAGGAGTCCCGTACTTGTTCAACCATCTGGTTGAACTCCTTTTCTGGCGTGGCACTTGATGGAGAATCTTTCTTCGGTTGCTCATCTTTGTTTGCTGAAGTAGCCTCTCTTCTTTCATCTATAATGTGTATGATTTCCGCTGATTAATCTCTGGAGAAGCTTCCGATCTTCATAGCTGCAGTCATCTCTTCTATTCTTTTCTCCAGTCTTGCTCATCCCTTAGGAGGATAACCCTACGCAGCTCATCTATAGCATTTTTTTTGGTGTGAGGTTGAGCCTCGTGCGCAGATGTGGTGGCTCTAGTTTCGATCACATGGACATCCATGAAATCCTCCTCCAAGTAATCATTGTAATCAAATATTTCACTGTCGCTATCAACGGAAACTCCGTGGTCTCGAGATAACATGGAAATCTCAATCGTGAGTTTCTCAACTTTCTCCTCAATTATCGATTCCTTGATCGTTTTAAGATTTGGAGGACCCTGATGGACATCCTCTATTTGTTCCTCCATCTCACTGGCTATTATCGCGACAATGTCAGATATTACAGACATAGGTTTCATTTCTTGTCCTGCTGGCTCACTGAACTATATCGATGCAGTGACCTTGGGTACCTATACCTTTTCCTTTTTTGACAATGATGCTCAGAACGAAGCGTTTTAGTAGAAACATCGGTTTGTTGAGGGAAAATATGCTCCCCGTGGTGTAGACCTGCTACAGTGCGCCCTTGGGTACCCATTCCCTCTTCTTTTTCAACGATGATGTCTCAGGACGGGGCGTCTTAGTAGAAACATTGATATGTCGAGGGAAGGTATGCTCCCCATGGTGTAGACCGACTACAGTGTCAGGTAATTGCTTTGTCTTTATCTCTGGGATTACAGGAATGACGGGTAAGATCTTTGGACCTAGTCTTGACTTAACCGGTCGACGGCCTGTGGTCCTGGTAGCAGTATGATCAGTAGTAATCACTACGATATTAACTCTGTTCCTTAAACAAAACCAAACGGGGATGCGAGTAGGTGGCACTCCAGTTGTCTTTTGGGACTGTCTGGCAGATTTGATGCCCTTCAAAATTCCTTCTTCATGCGGGGATAAATTGCATCTCCCACTCGTCTAAGTAACTCTCTAACCGAACATCCTTCTTTGGTACAAGCCTTTTGAAAACTGCACTAACTCAAGTGATAGGAGTGAACTTCTTTCTCTCCTCACCGTGTCCATGAAGTGACTGTAATGTGGCAGTCATCCTTTAGATACTCTCATATCCCTTGGTATTTGTCAGAAGATGGAATCTACTTCCTTGCGTAAGTGGATAAATTTCTGGTAACACTTCTTCAACTTGATGAAGCTCCTCCTCAACCGGTGTTTCCTTGGGAGTATGGGCTTTAATGGCCCTCTGAACTTTTCTGTTACAGTTCCTCCTTTGGGTCAGCGGTACAGTTCTCAAACTTGATCCAATTTCAAACACAGGTGGTGCGATAGTTAATCCCTTAGTCTCCTTAGTCAGATCCTCAATAATCATCATTTCGTTCCCCTTAACAGCACCAGGGCTATTAGGTTTGGAGGGTACCGTGACGACAGTATTTTTAGACTTCTTGCAGGTAGGGAAGTCTTGAAGGCAGTTCAGGTTGAATTCTGCAAACGGCTCCTATATTTCTTGAGCGGCGATCTTCATTGCCACGAACGGGGCTTTACCGAGGATGACCTCGAGATCTTCAAATCCAGTTTCAAATTTGATGGTGTGAGCGAGGTTACAGGTTTCATGGCTCGTTGTCAGGTGCTCGTTGGCAGGTTGCAGGAAAAGGTCAGCATTGGGTAGGACATTACAGCAAGCTTGAAAATAGAAGGTTTCAGGGTTAGCTATATTGCCAAAAACCTCGTAATTTTTAGTGCAAGCACTAAAAGTAGATGTAGATCTGTAGACCGGGCGGATCTTAACGGCGGGTCTTAATTTATGGGTATTTTAAAATCTTATTTAAAATTTAATTAATGTAAGAAAATCTCAAAGTGTGGGCAGCACAACACGATTTGGTTTAATTTGAGGAATAGCAAATCAAAATTTAGAAGGGAGATGTGAAGTATTTTAGGAGCCAGTGTGGGACCTATTTAGTGGCAGAAAATGCTTAGGTGGAACTATTCCACCAAGTCCTTAATGCCCTTCTGAACGCCTTTGTTCAAAGATGGTTGAACAGCTATTCCTGAAGTCCAAGGAGTTGGCTGATGAGTAAAGTAAGCCAATAGAAGAAGGGTAATTTGTTCCACGAGGGACATGGACACATTACCGATGTGTGAAAATAATATTTCTAAATTGTATGGAGAGAAAATCTTGTCCCCAGTGGAGTCGTCAGAAGCTGTCGGCGTTATTTTTGGTTGGAGAAGTTGCCTAAAAGAAGCTATCGGTCACCAGAATCAAAATCTCATCCCCCGCTTCGAAAGGACATTTTAATTTACATATATATATATATATATATATATA
>NW_018240336.1:10267-15361 GCF_001263595.1 Phalaenopsis equestris | reverse complement strand
GAGCCTACGCTTCCCTCGTTCTGTCATCACTATTTTCTATTGGATTCACCTAGTCCAAATGAACTTCCTAACTCAACTTAATGAGTTCCATAGTTTGTTTGGACCATGGGAAGCCTTGTTAGCGGTTACCTCCTCCAAGGAATTCCTGATCATCCGATAGAGATGTCTTAATTTAGTTGAAGTTGTAGTTTTATGTGATGTTTGTAATTAAATTTTGAGTTGTTTTATATTTTGAATGTTGTGGCAGTGAATTTCATCTTGGTTGATTTTAATTTTAGTTTTGGTTTTGGTTTTCATGCAGGGTGATATCATTGTTTAGCATGCGAGTTTGCAGATATAAAAACACAGTATAAAAGTACTAGAAAGACAACGTTGAAAATTGTAAAAGAATACCTGATGAGTTTTTTTTTCCACCACCTGAAACTTAAAATGCATGTCATGACAATTATATAGAGGCAAAAGTAACGTTTTGGTAGTTTTCCTAATCCTATTTCATATCTTGGTGGAGGAATTTAATTAAGGATGATTTTGTCAAGCAAAACATATTAAGTTTAGTAGATCTTTAAGATATCCAAAAGATCTAGAGAAAGAAACGAGTCTGTGCTACTCTCTCGCTGCCTGGTGGAAAACCTTGAGTTCCTTTAAACTAATTATGTTTCTTTATAAATCATCCTGTAAATACCCTTAATGCTCAATGAGCATTAATGTCTCAATTATCACTAAGAATAGGGAAATTATCACTTGTGATTCAATTTAAGAATTATGTGGGTGAAGACCCTTAAATAGGCGAGTCAGTGTTGTTGGAACACTTAGCCAAATTTTAACCATAATTGGGCTTGTAATGTTTGAAAGATGTTTTAATTTTCAATGATATTTACTCTTCTAATCCTCTTTTAAATGAAACTTAATTTAGCCTAAGTCACTACTATGCCCTTAAGACTTATGTGAGTGTCTTAATTAGTTTTGAAAAGGTTAAGCTTTAGGTGGTCATGATTCATGATTTGAATTTTATTTGAAAATCAAAATAGGGGTATTAAATTGATTAATTATTAACTTCAAAAGTCGTACCCCTAAATCCTGGGTTTATTTTATTTTAATAAACTTTCAAATTTAGAAATTTATTAACTTATCTTTTCAATTAAGAAAGTTTAATTAAGGCTAAATTTCAAAAATTACACATTTGCCCCTAAGCCTCTAACACTTTATAATTTGTCATATTCAATTCAAATGACTTTGAAATTATTATCTTACCTCATTCATGGGTCAATTAAGATATTAGAGGAGTAAATGTGATTTTTCAAAATTTGATCTATTTTATAAATTTATTTTCATGCAAAAATAGGATTTTTCAAAGAAAATTCCTAACTTGACCAAGCTAAACCCTAATTCCTTGAAATTTTTACTGGAAATAGACTTAGAATAAAGAAGCCTTTGAACCAAATTTCATGATTTTTTAGATTTTACCTGAATTTTAAGAATTATTGTAAATTATGTGGTATTTATTAAATATAAAACATTTTAAATGGGAAAAATTAAGTTTTGTATGTTTGGAAAGCCTCCATATGGTCAGAGAACTCAGAGAAGAAGATTTGATATTTTTTTGTATTTTATTTGATTTATTGGAGTTATTTTAGCGAAAACTCATTTTTAGCCTTTAAAAATTATTTTTAAACTTTGAAATTCAGTTTCTTTATTTAGAAAATCAAGAAAAATAATCTAATTGTTCCTGAGTGATTAAGAAGCAATTTAGAACATTTTCATGAGTTTTATATTTTTGTGATTAATATTGATTTTTTAATTATTTTAAAAATTTAAAATAGACTAAAAATCAATTTTTTATTTTAAATATCATTTTATTTTTAAAAAATACCTTTGATCACAGAGAACTTAAAAAAACAAGTTTTTATAAAAAGTTTTCATAAATTTTTTAGTTATATTTTGATTTAAAAAAATCATTTAAATACCAAAAGTGACGTTTATCTTTAAAATCAACTTAAGTTATCAAATGAACTCAAATTATTTTGAATTTTTTATGGTGAGTTCTTTGGATCATAAATAATAGTGGAGATCAAAAATCAAGTCATTTAAGTGTTTATATCTTTCAAAATTAATTATCTTAGTGATTTAGTGTTTGTGAAAATTAGGTGCATTTTAAATGACTTGACTCATAAGAAATTTTCCTAAAGGTTTCCTAGTCATCATAAACCTTCCAAAATTTTCTTGAAATTTTATAGTCAAGATGATAATTTTCATGATTAATTTTAGCAAATAATGTGAATAAACTTGAAAAATATAGATCTCTGTCTAGAGACTTCCTTTGACTTTGGAAAAAAATCAGAGGATCTTTTCCTTGACAGAGGATATAACATGTTAAAATTTCAAGCCATGGTGAAGTGCCAATATGCATGGAGAATCAAAAGATTCAAATCAATATTTAATTAATAAAAAATAAAATATTCATCAAATGGACTTCAAATTATTTTCATATTGTTCTCCTCTGTTCACTAAGCAAGACGGTATTTTTTATTTATTTTTGTGATTTTTCTACACCAAGATATGAGTTTTTGAAGTTAGGGTATTTAAATAAATAGAAAATCCCTATTTATCTATTTAAACAGCGTGGACCATGTAGATCTTAGGCAGCTTCAAACTCCACAAGGCGCGCTCCCATTCGACGCCGCCATCCACCTCAGCAATGACTCGGCCTGTGGTTTATATTCTGAAGCGTTGTCTGGCTTGACCTCCTCCTTCAATCTGATACACGGGCGATCGGACGGCTCCCCGTCATCATCCCCGATAGAGTGATCACGTGACCGTCCACACGAAAACCCTAAGATCTCAGCCTAGACTCAACCAAGTCACTTTGGGTTTGATCCTATCAACTTGTCTAAGTGAGAAGAACATATCCATACGGTAATCATGCGATTAAATTATGCTTAATCAAATGGAGAGTCAAAATAGGCTTGAGAAAAGGAGAAGATTTATATCTTTACTCTGAGAAGTGAAGCTTCAATCAGAGGGCCTTGGCACGTTCGTTGGGGTCCAAAGAGGCTAGGGATTAAGTCTTTTGTTGTGGTGTAAGGCTTAGGTATGAATTCAACCAAGCTTAATCAGGTGTTGGTCTAGAGTTATGGTGGAGGCTATTTCAGAGGGTAATTTGATGGGGCTTTGTCTTCTCTTACTACTGTGAAGGTGTGGGAATAAACAATTGAAATCGGTTGAGTTTTCAGAGATGTCATGTTTCTACCCTATGGTCATGGGGTGGCTCTCAGGGCACAAGTTTGGGTGCATTGTGGTGCTTAGGTGGAGGGTAGAGGAGCTCTACAGTTTGATTTGGATGAGCTATCCTCTAGGTTTGATTTGGGTGAAGCTCCATGGGGGTGGCTCTCAGTTTGGTCATTTTCCGGCCACTAGGCTGGTCGGCCTGCCACTAGGCTGGTCGGCCGGTCAGGGGAAGGTAGCTAGGAGCTCATAGAATCCACGGGAATATGTCACAGCAATTTAATGGATTGAGGTTTAATTTTGGTGAAAAAATCCTAAGCTTAAGCAAAACTGGAATGAAATCCCTATCCCTTAATTTAAGGAACCTTGGGTCCATGGCTTAGTTTAGATGGTTAGAAGGGTTTTGGCTCAGTCTGAGGGTCTAACCAATGGCTGAGGTGGAGTTAATTTGGTGACTTTGGGGTAGTTAGGCCATTTTTAATGCATAGGTTCAATGTGGGTTCAAGTGATCAAAGTTTGGGTTTGGGCTAGGTTTTCCAGGTCAAATGACCCAATTTATTGATTAACATTGTGTATATGACTATTTTGAAGATTTTTGGTGAAGAGTTGAAGTGATTTTGAGTTCAATTGGTAGGTCAATTTAAGGGATTTTTGAGATTTGGTCAATTTGGGTATGTTGGGCTATACATGGGTCTAGGTTGGGCTAGCCTTGGGCTAAGTCAAAATTAAAGGGCTCAAACGACCAAGGGAGATGTTGTGAAGATTTTTCATGAAGGGATGGAGTGGAAATTTTGGGGTTAAGGCCCTCAGTTTGGTTAGATTTTGAGACATGGCCAATTTGGGGCATATTTGGTGCTTTTGGACCTAGGTTGAAATCAAATGAATTTGAGGTCTCACCAAGGCCAATTAAAGTTCAATTTTGATTTATGGTGATGTTATGAAGATTTCGCAACACAAATTGTGGCCAATTGAGTGGGATATGGGTTCAACTTGGTGGAACCAAGTCATGGGGCCAAAATTGGGTTTTTGATCTAAACCCAAATTGGGTTCAAATCATGGATCAATATGGCATGAAGGCTTGGATTTTATTTTAATTTGTCATATGAAGAGTGAATTTGAGTTTAGAATTCAAATTTGGGAATTGATACCAATTGGATAGACATTTGAGGCGGATAGACATTTGAGGTGATTTGGAGAAAATATGGGCCTTTAAAGGGAAATTTGGGGGTTTTGATCAAATATGGTTAAAATTGCCAAATTGGGTCATGTGATAGTTGAGGAAAATGAAATTAGGAATATTTGGGAAGTTTTGGGATTTTTTGGGATTTTATAAAATTTTTGAAATTTTGGGCCAAACAGGGTTATTTTGGTAATTTGTCCAATTTGGGGATTTTTGGTAATTTGGGTGTTTTCAAGGTGTTTGAAATGATTTTTGAACACGTTTTGGTAATTTGGCTAGATTTGGACATTTTGGCCAAATTTGGAGTCCTAAGGGTATTTGGGTAATTTGGGGGAATTTATAGGCAATAGCGTAGGTTGCGTATCTTGATAGAGTTGGATTGCCAACCACCATAAATAAGTCATGGATCAATGGAAACCCCATTTTGGGTCCTTTATGTAGTGATCTTAGCTAAACCCTAGCTTAGGGCTAATGGGTTTAGGGAACCACCTGCAGGAGTCTCCCAAAAGTATCAAGGGAACAAAGCCTAGAAGTTCTGGGTTTAGGGTAATGAGTGATTGTGAGTGTAAATGATTGCAAGTGAATGCCTTTATCCTAGACCAACACCCAAGGTCAACCCTAAGGTCCAACAGTCCTAAGGGTGACTCATCTTGAGTTCCCCCATAATGACCCCACCTACTAAGTGTTAGAGG
>NW_018240336.1:5101-10257 GCF_001263595.1 Phalaenopsis equestris | reverse complement strand
GACCAATATGTGGAACTTCAAGTTGAGTAAAGAAGAGTGTAGAATTTCTAATGGTGAGGGTTCCATGTCTAGTTTTCTAAGAATAGTCAATAAAAAAGTTCTATGGCTAGACCTTAGGCTACTAAAGAGGAAAAACTGAACCTCAACCAAAAGTGAGGTCAACACTCCCTTACTGGTGAGATCCTTCCTTTGCATCTCTTTGCTTCACCATTTACTTTTTGTTATGCCTCTGATTCCTTGTTTGTTTGTTGAAGCTGTAATAGATGGGGGGAGGTTCGGCTCTTTCCACAGAGTTGTTTCCGTAAGGTTTTCATGATACTCTTAATTTTAGAGGAGATTACACTTTCATTAGGAAATTGGGGAAAAAGATTGGTAAACTTGCGCAATTTGTCTCTGAAGATCAAAATTCTATTCTTGCCTCCTCAATTCATTTGGCTTTAGTTGGTAAATTTACTTATGACATACCTAAAGTTGAGATAATTAGGAGAGAATTTGAAATGTTAAAGTTGAAATGATGGTGGAAGGTAGGCATTATAGATGGTAGGCATATCCTTATACAATTAGCTAATGATGAGGACTATACTCGTCTTTTTTGCGAAAAGGTTCATGTGGATTGAAAATAGCTTGATGAAATTTAGAAAATGGACTATTCACTTTGATCCTAAAAGTGAGTTGCCTATTATATCAATTTGGATTTGTTTTCCAAGGCTTAAACTACATCTTTTCAATCACAAAATTCTTTTCTCGCTTACTGCTGCCTACGGTAAGACTTTGAAAATGGATCATGCTACATTTGTTTTATCAAGACCCTCTGAAGAACGTATTTTGGTTGAAAGTGATGTAACACAACCATTTTGCAACAAATTTTAGATAGAATCATAACATCAGGGTTACTGGCAGCCTGTTGAAATTGAACGACATTCTCATTACTGTACTCACTGTTCTATGTTCGGCCATCAAACCTCATCTTGTTTTCGATTGAATCCTCAGCTTAAAAATTCACATAACACTTTACCTGCAACCAACATAAATATTGAATCTCATGCTATCCCACCTACTATTGAGATCCCTGCTATTATTTATGTTCCTCCTACCTCTCACAATTTTGGTGATGAAGTTTGCACTGATGTTTGTCCCACTCTTTTGCAAAGTTGTGAAGGTATTGAATCTCTGCAGTATTGCACCGAAGTTAACCCTCGACCTATGTATGCTAATGATGGTATGATTTTAGCTGAAAATTTAGATGTGCATCTTACTAGCGTGGCTTATGAGGAGCCTGAGGAAAATATTTTACTGATTAATAATGTCACAGATACTGCAAATTTATCTCCTCATAGGACTCTCCACTCTTCTACTGTTGGAGCTTCTTCTAATCCTACTGATTTGAATTCTACTTTATCTAATGCAGCTATAATTTTGGAAAATGAATTGAAAGTGCAAAAGCATTCTCATAAAAAAGCTAAATGTAATAATGAGCTAATTAGCCTCAATGTCAGTAATATTTTAAAGGAAGGAATCTATCACTCTGATGGGGAACAGTTGCTCAACCCTACTAGATTTTTTAGGAGAGTGGGCTCACGTCATCATGTTTAACATTATGTTTTGAAATATTAAGGGAGTGGTGGACCCTAACTCCCTTAATAGGCACAAAAGCTTATGTAGGGTCATAAAATACTAATTTTTGCTATTTTGGAGCCTTTGGTATAAGTAAATAAAAGTAAAAGTTTGAAAATTTTTAAAGGTTATTGCTCTCACGGCAATGTCAATCATAAAATTTAGGTTTTTTGAAAGCCTGATATTACTCTTTCCATTATTGAAAATGAGGATCAATATATTCTTACTCAAATTAGTTATGAGGATTTCCAAGGGTGGGGCACTTTTGTTTACTCTAGCTCTCATCTATATGATAAACATCTGCTTTGTCAAAAGATTAAATCTATGGGCAGCATTATAAGTGAGAATTGGTTTGTTGGTGAAGAGTTTAATATAATCATGAAGTCTATAGAATGAAAAGGAGGTGGTAGAGTTGAGTCTGCTCCTATTAATAAATTTTCTAACTCCATCTCTAATGCAGGTCTATACGACTTGGTTTACTCTGGATCTCCTTATACTTAGAGGAGAGGTTTTCTATATCGGAGATTGGATTGATTTTTTGCTAATTCTACTTTTATAAGTTATTTTCCTATTGTGAAGCTGCAGAATTTGAGTCATGTTACATCTGATCATAATCATATTCTGCTCACTTTGGCTTTTACTGTTAAACCGACCAGATCTCGATTTAAATTTTTAAATGTTTGGACTTCTCATGATACTTATCTTAATTTGGTAAAGAAAGCTTGGAATGTTGAGGGAGTCAGGGCTCCTTGGTTTGTATTGTGGCAATTGCTTAAGAAGATTGCGGCTCATTTTAATAAATGGACTTATGAGATCTTTGGAAATATCCATAAAAAAGTACAAGATCCTCAGAACATTGTTGATTCTCTGGAAGCTCAGTTTGATGCTTCTCCTTGTCTGGTGAACACTTTTTGAGCACTTTTTCTCAGGCTCATATTGCTTTAATGGATGCTATTGCTGTTAAGGAAAATTTGCTTAAGCAGAAGGCTAACGATTCTTACTTTGTTATAGGGCATAGAAATACTAAATATTTTCATGTCACTCTTAAGCAAAGAAGAAACATTAATAGTATTTTGAAAATTAAAAAGAGTGATGGGAGTATTTTAACTTGTATGGATGAAATTGGAGTTAATGTTGTCACTTATTTCACTGAGCTTTTTCAATCTTCTAATTCTACAATGCCTGTTGACCACACTCACTATGTGCATGAGTACACTTATATTAATAATCTTAATTTGACTTATCTTCCAGATGAGCAGGAAATTCTTTAATGCATTTAAATCCATCAGCCCCAATAAAACTCTTGGACTTGATGGTTTTTCTTCAGCTTTCTATATACATTCTTGGGAGGTTATCTAGAAGGAGGGAATTCTTGCTATACAAAGCTTCTTCCTTGGAGAGAATCCTGGTAAATATTTCACCTCTTCTTTGATTGTGCTTATCCCTAAAGGTAACGACAAGATATCCTTGGACATTTTTCTTCCTCTTTCTCTAACCACTGTGATATCTAAACTCACGAATAAAATTATAGTGAAAATATTGCAGCCTCATCTTTCCAAAATCATTGTTGCACAGTACTCTGCTTTTATTAGGGGTAGGGATATTACTGATAACATCCTTTTACAACAAGAGATTATTGGAGATTTGGATAAAAAATGCAGGTGAGGAAACATGGTCCTCAAATTGGATATTAAGAAAGCTTTTGATACTATAAGTTGGGACTTTATTATAAATATTTTGCAGGCTAAAGGCTTCCAACAAAGCTTCTGCTCTCTTATTCAGAGGTGTCTCTCTAATAATAGCTATAATGTGATGGTTAATGGTAAAGCCCGTGGCTTCTTTAATGCTAATAGGGGCATTAAACAAGGTGACCTCCTCTCACCCACTATTTTTATCATTTCTTTTAATTACCTATCTAGACTAATCAATAAGTTGCATTATGAGCATGCTTACATAAAATATTCTCACAAATCCAAAATTGTGGTGAGTCATCTTGCTTATGCAGATGATGTTATCTTTTTCTTAAATGCTAGCAAGTGTGCTATCAAAGCTACCATTTCTTTGCTGATAGACTTTCAAAACACATCTGGAATGATGTTCAACTTGGTAAAATGCTCCATTTTTTTTGGCAAGGGTGTCCATTTTAGCACTTATATTTGGGCTTCTAATTTCACTGGCTATAAATCACTGACTATAAAGTCTCTAGGCTTCCTATGAAGTACCTTGGGGTTAATATTCTTAGAGGTAGAACCAAGCAAACTCAGATGGGTGAGGTGATTGATAAAGTAAAACTAAAGATAAATGATTGGAAAAATAAATTTCTCTCAAATGCGGGAAGGCTCACTCTGTTGAGAAGTGTCCTCTGTAAACTTCCTCTCTACACTATGTAAGTTCTAAGAACTAAAAAAAGCACACAAACGAATCTTGAAACTATCTTTAATAAATTTCTTTGGAAGGTCTCAAGATCCTCTAAGAGTTGGACTAATTGGCAGTATAATTGTAAGCCTCTTTGTGCTGGCGGGCTTGGTTTTAAAACTCTGCAACATACTATTGATATTAACATGTGCAAACTTTGGTTCAAATTTTGATTGGGGGAATCTTTATGGGCTAAATATATGTTGCATAATTATTGTAAAAATATGCATCCCCTCATGGTTAAATGGAGAGTGGGGGATTCTAAGCTTTGGAAAGTCATTATTTCTTCACGAGATGTTGCTTTTCATTTAATTTTTTGGGATCTTGTCGATGGAAGTATATCTTTCTGGAATGATGAATGGGGCATTTCAAAATTTTATATTATGCCTACTGAGAGTTATGATGCTAATTTCATTGTCTCGGATTGTTGGATTGATGGGGGTTGGAATTTAGCAATGCTAAATTCATTAGTGGGTGATGTTGCTCATGCCATTGCCACTATACCTATATGTGTTCAAGATAAGGATGTCCCTCTCTGGAAGCATAATATTCGATCCTCTGTAACTAAACTGTTGTACTCAGAATTACACTCTTTAACACCTTGGAAATGGCATGCTTACACTTGGCACAAGTACATCTCTCCTTCTATATCTTTTTTTTTCTTTAGAGATACTTTTATAAACTATTTCCTCTTAATGATATTCTTAAAATGAAAGGCTTGAAACTGGCTTCTTACTGTTACATATGTAAAAAAGATGTTGAATCTTTTAAGCATTTATTTTTTGATTGCCCCTTTGCTAAAGAGGTTTGGCATCGTATTGGATGTTACTTTGGTATTACCTGGCCCATAAAATTTACACTTAAAGATGCTATTGGTATTTGGAAGGATTTTTTATCCTACTTACAAAAAGCTCAATTATTTTCCTGTTACAATTTTATGGTTCATTTGGATGGCTAGGAATAATCTAAATATGAAACACAGTGCCATACACCTACTCTTTCTATTTTAGTTGTGGCTTATTTTCAAGAAGCTTGGAAAATTTCTTTTGTCCAGGTTGCTTCTTCTACCATGGGCAAGGGTAGGAAGCCCATTTTGATTATATATATATATATATATATATATATAT
>NW_018240336.1:0-2897 GCF_001263595.1 Phalaenopsis equestris | reverse complement strand
ATTTGATATGACTTAAATGATAAATTCCACATTGGTCTACTTCTCAAACTTCCCTTCATGAAAGGAAAGTTAGATATTTTCAGGCTTAAAGTGATATACATGTTGTGCTCTGAAGTTAGTTGAGTGGGTTATGCAACATATATCTTTGTGAGACCACTAATGAGTTTCTTATTTCATCTTTGCCCCTTGAAATATACATACATATTATGGTCCAAGATCTTCATCTCATCGTTTTATTATTTATCTTTTATTTCTGCGCCAAATGAAACTTCGTTCCTTAAAAAGAATGAAAAAACAGTTTCTCATAAGATAACCATAACTGTTATGATCTTAGATCCTAATATTTTATTATTTGACACCTTTTGATGAGCTTATTAATGAGGTATCTTCTTTTAGTTCCATATAGTGTGAATTAGCTCAACTCAAAAATGTCCATTATAAAATATAATATACCTAACTATACTTCTAAGCTATATGATGATATAAATGACATCTCTGGGACCTCTTGAACTAATATATAACACAAAACATTCATTTTTGTTACCACTTGGTAGTAAAATTACTAAATTTTTATTTTTAATTTTTTGTCAAAAATGACCATCATGATAACAATGAAAAACTTATGTCATTTATATTTATGCCCCTTAGTTTGCAACCCCCAAATGTAGCATGTTGCATAAGAAACTTGGAGAATAAATTTATTTAATAACTCTTACCCATGACAAGTTATTTATTCTTTTTTTAATTACACTTGATATGTTAACATCTAATTGATTTATAATTGAATGGTGTTCATATATTAGCAAGCTTGTGGGGCAGCAAATTCATTTTTAGATTGGCTTACACGTACATATTTCTTAACAGGTGCAAACATTCCGCCACATCATATTCCTACAGCTAGCTATAGATGCTCCCCCACCTCTAAAGATATATGGATGATCGACGCATGTACCCCCACCAGATGGAGTCATCTTTATTAGAGAAGCTTCACACCACAAATAACAAATTATATGGATTGATTGCTATGAGTCATTAACTAATAATTTGTATAGGTACCCCCACCAAATGTAGTCATTTTCAAAGAAGAAGCTATCACATAACAAACACTCCATTGATTGATTGCTATGAGTCATTAACTAATAATTTGTATTGGTACCCCCACCAAATGTAGTCATTTTCAAAGAAGCTATCACACAACAAACACTCCATTAGATGGATTAACTGATGTGTAAGTAGCCACATTAGAAGGTATTTTTCCCCAATTGCAAGTCACCCTACTACTAGAAAAATCGTCATGCTAATTGCTCACTGGCGACTAACAAACATTATGACAAGCATCACCTAAAGCCCATTAACGACATCCATCAATTTTTTTTTTGGAAAATTGATCTCAACTCCTAACAAGTTAAAAACTAAGTCAACCACCTACCATTACCAAACTAACACCAAACACCGACATCTACCTTACATTATTTACCTTCACTTGATTCATATAATTTCTCTTTTACCATTGTTGAACGTGTGCCGAGAATTAACATGTAATAACCATTAGCGACTAATATGAACTTTACCATCTTTTATTATGAAAGAACAACAAAGCACTATTACACTACTTCAAATGTGATGTTTTTTTATCAACTTTCATTTATCAAGATGTAAAACTTTTGATATGCGTTATTGACCATTATTATTCTACTGAAGACCAACTTTCACTGACCACCAAGATATGACATGCCTTATTAGCCATCATTCATCTATTGAAGTCCAACATTCGCCAACCCCCAACACATGATCCCCATCATAATAATTGCATGGTTATCAAGTCCCTCGAAAACAACCAAATCTACTACCTTCCTCACCCACTTCCATAGTGAGTGGTCACCTAACCCTTATTTGCTCAATAACTAAAAATTTATACAATTAAACAACCCATCTTTCCATGTTCCATTAGAATGCATTATTATAAAAAATATTAACATGCTATTTAACCATTAAAAACTTTGTAATACTAAACAACAATTTTTTTTTAATTTAACCGAACCCCAAAATCAATCTTTTCATAAAGTTTTCATGCAAAAAACCTTCACTCCTATATAATGCTTTCAACTTACCTATATATATAATTACAAAATCTTCATACAATCATAAAATATAAATTATTTTTAAATCAAGAGAAATAAAATTTCTCAAGGTATTCTAATTAAAATTTTACTTAAAATAGTCTTAAAATCCAAAAATCTATGTTAGATTACTAGTAATTAATTTTGTATAATAAATATCTCAAATAAATCCAAAATATTTCAATCATAATAATTTAATTAAAATATTCTGCTACAAATTACTTTACATCATAAATGAAGCACAGGTGAGATATCGATGAACAACCTACTTTTGGCAGCAAACCTAACTTTTCATAATTTTATATAAAATAATAATGACCAATTTTAACTAAACAAGCGCATAAAAATATTGGCCATTCAAATAAAGTCAAGAATCACGTGTTGTCAACCACTACCCAACCTTTCCACGATGAATAATGGATTATCTCCACTAAAACACGCAACTTAATAATCAAAGTAAGATTAAAAATTTAAAAAACGCACCGCCATAAGAGAAAAATTCTTTCGTTTTTATATTTAAATTTAAAATAATTGATGTCATAAATTTATACGTAAAAATGTAATACACTACCTAAAAAAAATGAAAATATATTTTTAATTGATATTAAATATTTAACTGTATGTACATAGAAATGAAAGCTTAGGTGACGGACATGTAGATATAGAAGAAATGTGTGATATGGATGAAAATGGCCAACACAAAACAAATATTTACATACTACCACTTCGTTCCTAAATACTTACATCTCTAATTCGTAAACTTCATTTTATATATAT
>NW_018240335.1:0-2036 GCF_001263595.1 Phalaenopsis equestris | reverse complement strand
ATCAAGAAACCTATCCTCCCAAACCCTAGACGCAAACCCTTTCCTCTTCATGCCTTGCCTAGTAGCATTTGTTGAAAGCCGAACTACTCTCTTGCTCCTTCCTTGGCCGATAAAGCGTAGTTAGCCCCTCTCTTCTTTCAAATTTTCTTTTTATTTATTTTTTTTTCAAAAATGTAATAATAATGATTAATTATATGTACATGTACCTATGTATAATCATAATGATAACAATAACAATAAATAACAAATATGTCATACCTAAATAAATAATTAAGTTTAATGTTGTTATTTGCATAATGATTTTTATTATGAATTCTAATTTATGCAGTACTTGCTAGTCAACACCAATTGAATCATTAATAAATTTGGAGTTTAATGCTCATCGTAAGGTAAGTAATTGTTATTTATTAGGGGATAAACATACTTTTAGTCATTAGGGGCATTATCTTTGTTATTTGTATTAGATTCTTAGCTATATATAGGTTTGTCAGTCATGCCCGTTTAAATCCTATTACTATAATTGTAAAAAATTGTGTTTCTTGTTCATGACGCATTTAATGAGTACTCAGTCTTCTTTTATTGCTGCAAAAACTCATGTTTAATTAGATATTTATTTGTCTTTAATGTATTGAATCTCATTATTAAAAATTCATAATTATGTATAAATATCGGTGGACATGTTATATTCATGTGTTTTGACTATGGTATATGAAATATAGTTGATATTATAAAAGTATTATTTTAATATTAAACCCTTGTGACTAGCTGGAAGGGCAGATCCTCAAATAAATCATTGAATTTTCACGACATTAACGTCTACATTTCCATATTTCAGAGTGTCGTAGGAAACTGAATATATATAAATATAATTATATATGAGTATGCATATATTGCACTTATATATTATCATGTAGTATTAAAAGATCATGAATATTTATATGTGCAAGCACGCCTGTGTTTGTGATATAAATATTTACATGGAAGTGCATGAGTTTAAGCCTTTCATATTCATAATCATAAGCATTCGATACCCCTTTACAAATTATATTAGCATGGTGATATAGATGGGAATATTATTAGTAGAATTCAAGTTGGTTGGTTGAAGTGGAGGAATGCATCGACCCTATTGTGCGATAGAAAACTACCGCTTTTACTTTAAGAAAAATTTTATAAGATGGTGGTAAGACAAGCAATGCTCTATGGTGCAAATTGTTGACCTTTAAAGAAAAGCATTAAACAAAGTTAAGTGTTGCTAAAATAAGAATGCTTAGGAGGATGGGTGGCTTGACACCAAGACAAAATGCAAAATGAATATATCTGTGATAGGGTTGGTGTAGCTCCAGTGGCAGGCTATATTAGAGAGAATTTTCTCAGATGGTTTGGTCACATTGAACGTCAACCATCTAATGATCCGGTTAGAAGAGTTTCATATTAAATTTATCTTAAAAAAGACAGAGGTAGGCCTAAAAGGATTACGACATATTATATAAAACATGATCTTAATCAATTAGAATAAAATGAAAATATGACACTCAATAAGATGCAATGAAGAAAAATGACTCATGTAGCCAACCCCATTTAGTGGGATAAAGGCTTGTTGTTATTGTTGTTGTTGTTGTTGTAAGTGTAGAATGTTATCCCATAATGTTGATCATACTGCATGCCCCAGTTCCTTACGGTTTACGCTTTAATAAATAATAGTTATTTACTAAATTTGATTTGTCAAACTCAATGATTTTTTATGTAGCAGGTTGCACTCGGCCACTCAGAAAAGCGTCTCCATCGGATCAGAATTTCTAGCATTAAATTTACTTGTATGTATTTTCAGTTTTTACATTAGTATTTTTTTTGGGTCTAAGTGGTTATTTGTCTATCGTCCTTCCAGTTTCTTTTCAGCTAGTTTTCTTTAGTTCTTGAACTTTTATTCATGAAATAAAACAAAATTATTGTTCTTTATTTATTTTAGCTATTACTTTTGTATATCTTTACTTCTGATAATACTAAAATAGTTAACATTCTTTCACCGCGTCCCATTT
>NW_018240334.1:0-346 GCF_001263595.1 Phalaenopsis equestris | reverse complement strand
GTGTCTAAAAATACTATATACTTTAGATGTATCAATCTTCTAAAGAGGACATCACCAATTAAGGCGTATGACATAGCCCTTTTCATAATGTGATGTGCTTCAGACTTGTCCTCTGGTAACTTTCCAGTATGCAAATATTCTATCAATGGCTTGCGCCAATCTTCATTAATATCAGCAATTGCATTTATCACTTCTTCTTTCCTGAGCTTAAGTAGAGTTTTGAGGTCTATTCGAGAGAAAACTTGTCTTCCTTATACTGTGATTTCAATGGAATCCTCTGGGGGACATGCCAACTCCTTAGCGAGTTTTCCTAGAGCGTAGGCATGAGCATTATCTACCTTAGGAA
>NW_018240333.1:0-722 GCF_001263595.1 Phalaenopsis equestris | reverse complement strand
ATCGTAATTTTCTTGAAACTTTTAATAATATTTTGCCACTCTTCATTGTTAAAATAAGTTGTGGGTCTATTTTTTAAGTTCTACCTCCTTAATACAGATGTTGCAAAATATTAGTTTTCCTTCCTTATCTCACATAGTTGGTGAACCGAGTTCTTTTCTCTTAACCGTTGTGTTACCACCATAAAAAGAGTCAAATATAAATATTTGACATGAGAAATAATTAACACACTTGAAGTCGTATTTCACCACTGTCCCATAATCATCCCCACAACAAACACCACTGCCCCCACATCACCCCCACAACAATCACCACTTCCCCTACAATATGCCCACACCAAAGAACACTGTACCCATTGCCACAACCCCCACAATATTCTCACACCAAACAACATTGCCCCCACGCCACCCCCATACCAATCATCACTGTCCCCACGCCATCCTCACACTAAACAACACTACTCCCATAGCACCCTCACACCAATCATCAGAGCACCCCATGCCAAACATTACTCTCCCAATAACTCATCCAAACCGGCAGAAACTCTCTTATAAATGCAAATAGTTGCCACGAATATAAACACATGAGAATTGAGTGTTATATTTGTAATTTTTTCTGAACTTCACATAATAATTCTGAGATATCTGGGTAAAAAAAAATTTTTTATTTGTGATATAGGCATTATTTTTCCCCCAAATAATCCAATTATCCAAAACCTCTTTTT
>NW_018240332.1:0-1488 GCF_001263595.1 Phalaenopsis equestris | reverse complement strand
GAACTAGATCCTAGGCTCTAAGGAGGAGAAAAGAATACCTCACAAAAATGAGGTCAACAATGAGCAGACATTTTCTTGTGCAATAGCCACAAAGTAAACCAAGAATTCCCAGGTCCATCAAATTTCCAAGCCTGAGTGACCAATTTAAGATAATTTTCATGAGTAGTCCAAACATTTAAAAATTTGAAATGAGATATGTTTGGTTTAACAGTGAAAGCCAAAGTAAGAAATAAAGGGTTATGATCAGAAGTAGCAGAGCTCAGGTGCTGCACTTTAACAATAGGAAAGTGATTAATAAAGGAAGGATTGACAAAAAACTGATCCAATCTCTGATAAAGGAAACCTCTCCTCCAGGTGTAAGGGGAGCCAGAATAACCTAAATCATAAAGGCCATCATTAGCAATAGAACAATTAAATTTATTAATAGAAGTTTGATCAACTTTACCACCAGCCTTTCTCTCCATAGGATTTATAATCATGTTAAAATCACCTCCAACAAACCAATTGTCATTAATAATGGTCCCCATAGATTCAAGTTTATTCCAAAGGATCAATTTATCATGTAAAAAGGAGCTAGAATAGACAATAGTGCCCCAACAATGATAATCATCCACAGTAATTTTAGATAGAATAAATTGCTCCTCATTATCCACAATGTGAATATTAACAATAGGCTTCCAGAACAGCCAAATTTTATTATTAACATTACAATGAACCGATAATTTCTGAACTTATCAAGGATCTTCTGCTTGTTAACATTAACAAGAGGCTCAAGAATAGTAAAAATAAGTAGCTTGTGAACCCTACACAGATGTTTAAGCCTATTAAGGGAGTTAGGGTCCGCAACTCCCCTAATATTCCAAACCATTATATTAATCATGAATACGTGATCTAATCCTACTAGAAGATCTAGTAGGTTGGACCAAATGTTCCCCATCAGAGTAATAGTTGCCTTCTTATGAAGTATTTTCAGAATAAAGTTTAGAAATAGCAATGCTACGTTGAGCCTTCTTTTTTGCATGTTTCTGAACCTGCCACTCATTCTCCAAGTTTTGGTTAGCATTAGATAAAGAAACATTAAAAGCAATATCATCAATCAGATTATCAGAGTTAGTAGCTTGTTTAATGATATTAATAGATGAGTGTTGCCCCATTTCTAGAGGCTCATGCATTTCAATATCATCGGTAGCATTAATAGCTGTAGGAGATTGTGGCACATCATAAGTAGTAAGTTGTTTATTCATATCTGAGCTATTTCCCTGCAACAAATTTTGAGCTGGCATCAATAGAACTGCAGTATCATTACAAAGGGGGCAAAGGGGGGCATTTCCATTAGAGGGGGCATTTCCATTAGAGTGACAATCATTCAACTCAGTAGCATTAGAATGGTAAATAGTAGTGTTAGCAGTATTAAATAAATCATTTTCCGCTAACGTAACATTCATTATCTCAGCAGGATGTTCATGTAACTCACTAACAGGTATTGCC
>NW_018240331.1:0-829 GCF_001263595.1 Phalaenopsis equestris | reverse complement strand
AATTTGGTCAAAATCCTCAAATTCATCCATAATAATCAAATTTGTTCAAAAATCATTTCAAAATATTTGAAAATACCCAAATTACCCAAAACCACCCAGCCACTATCTAAATTGATGAAAATCACCAAGTTCCCAAAATACCCTTAAAATTGCCAAAAATTACCAAAATGCCCCTCATGACCCAAAATTTCCAAAAATTCTGAAAATTCCCAATAAAATACAAAAATCATCTAAATTTCCATTTGAACCACTCCATTGAACCCAATTTGACCAATTTGACCTATTTTGACCAAAAGCCACAAATTGCCTTTATAGACCCAATTACCCCAATTCACCCCCAATGTTTACTAATTTGAGCCCAATTCCCCTCAATTTCAATTCTAAAATCAAATTAATCTTTCATTTGATCAATCCAAACCAAATCCAAGCCTAATAAGCCCATGCTTTGAGCTCAATTTTGATCTAATTCAAAACCCCAATTTTGGCCCTATGACTTAATCCCACCAAATTGAACCCCACAGACTACTTAATTGCCTCAATTTTGATCCTAAATTCTTCATAACATTCCTAAATACTAAATTTGACCTTCAATTGGACTTGTTCAAGCCTAAATTTCACTCAATTTTGACCGAAATCCAAAAATCCCGGGCAGTCCCCAAATCCCACCAATGGAATGCCCTAACCCCAAATATGACAACCAATTTGTGTTTAAAACTCTTTATAATATTCTTATATACGATTCTCAACCAACAATTTGGACTTAACCCAACCTTAGCCCAATCTAGACCCAAATTTAGCCCAACTTGCCCAAATTGACCAAAATCCTAAA
>NW_018240330.1:0-383 GCF_001263595.1 Phalaenopsis equestris | reverse complement strand
TATATACACATATATATAAATATATATATATATATTAAACTATATTTGATTTACTCGTGCGCGAATAAAATGGGTATCTTCCCTAGGCAAAATCGACGTCCTGGACGCGCCGGCGCAGTCCGTTTTGTCATCCGGGGTCGCTCGGACGACGTCATCGACAATCGGGTCAAAAACGCGTCAAAATTCAAATTTTACAAAATTTCGACCCGCGATCGATCGCTTCAAAAGGTTAACTCAAGCATTCGACAAGTAACAGTGCAAGCAATGTGAATCGAGGCGATCGGACGCGCCGACTCTCCGAACTGCGAAGTTTGTGAGCGGGAGTGCAAATTGTGCAAAAGGTCACCATAAGGCTCAGGAAGGTCCTATAGGAATCCCTTTTG
>NW_018240329.1:0-995 GCF_001263595.1 Phalaenopsis equestris | reverse complement strand
AAGAAAAAAGATAATTAAGGGGGAGAGTAAGACAAGAAGGAAGGGAGGGGACAATTGAGACAAAGAGAGTGATAGGAGAAAGAGATAATGATAGGGAAGAGAGCGTGAGAAAATGGTTTAGTGAATGAGAAAAGGAGAGATAGGAAGACCAAGAGAGAGACTGAGAATAAAAAAGATTTGAAAACAATAAAGAGATTGACAGAAAGAGGAAAGATAGCGAGAGAAGAGATAGTAAAAGTGAGAGAGAGGAAGGGAAAGGAAGAGTGAGGGAGATAAAATGATGAAGAGAGAGATAGTAAAAGAAATAAAAAATGATATGGTGAGAAAAAGAGCTGAAGAGAGGGAGAACAAAACTGAGTGAAGAGAAAATGGCATAAGAGGGTGAAAGAGAGCAAGAGTAATGAAGCAAGGGATCAAAAGAACAAGGGATGGATAGATAAAAGAGAGAGGGATAGAGTGAGATGGAGGGAGAGAAGGACTGACGGAGTATGGAGAGAGAAAGAGAGAAAAAAAGAGAGAGAATGAGACAGAAGAAAGGAGGTAGGGAGGGAGGGAGAGAGGGGTAGATAGAGAAGGAGAGGGACAAAGGGAGAGAGAGGGTGGGAGGGATGGGAAGAGAGAAGAAAAAGGGAAGATTGAAAGAATAAATAGAGAGTGCAATTAAGAAAGAGAGTGAGAAAACTAGAGCGGGAGCTACAGAAAGAGGAAGATAGGGGGTGAGTTAAAGGGAGGTAGAGATTGCAATAAAGAGTGAGAGAGAGAACCAGAGAGAGGTAAGAGCAAAAAGAGAGGAAAAGAGATAGAAAGATTGAGGGAGAGTAAGAGAGAGGAAGATAGAGATAGATATGAAGAGAGAGAGGGAGGAGGCCTAATAGCGGTAGAGAGATAAAGTGGTAGTCAGAATGGGGGTGACAAAGGAAGAGAGTGTTGTAGAAAGGTGAAGAGATTGAAAAAGAGTTGAAAGGATGTAGAGCAAGAGAAAAATAATAAGAGAG
>NW_018240328.1:0-417 GCF_001263595.1 Phalaenopsis equestris | reverse complement strand
TATCATTTGCAAATATGCTGTTAAGTATATTATATCATTATTATTATGTTATTTATCATTTTTATTCTTTTGAGATTTGGACCTTTTTCAAATTTTTAAAAAAAATAAATTTTAGAATTTTATTGATGTTAATGTGAATATTTATGTCAGATGACCTTATATTATATAATTTTTGGGATAATTACGTACAGACTACCTAAAACGTTGATATTTATAAATTAACCACCAATTTGTTTTTTTTTTTACTATCGAACCGATGTCTTTACACGATCAAACTATTGAGAATTTGATAAAAATGAAAAGTATTGGTGGGGGTTTTAATTTTGATATTCAAGTGAGAATTTGAAAATAGGATAAAAGAGGGTGGTTGATTTGTACAATAATAATTTTTTTGCTGATTTGCATGTAATTGCCCCT
>NW_018240327.1:0-374 GCF_001263595.1 Phalaenopsis equestris | reverse complement strand
TCTATAAGGGATTTATGGTTAGTGGGGGGTGACTTTAACTGCCTCTCTTCACCTAGTGAGAAGAAGGGTGGGAGATCTCCTGATATCAATCTAATGAACACATTCAATGACAACATTCATTCTCCTGGCCTTTTTGATTTGGGGTTTACAGGCCCTAAATTTACAGGGGAAGATTTGGGAGAGGCTTGATAGTGTTTTGGTAAATGGTTTTTGGTTTAGAGATTTCCTACATACTTCTGTAAAACACTTGGCTATGAGTGTGTCTGATCATAGACCCTTGATCATTCAAATATCTTCCTCCTCTTCTAAAACAAAAGCCAAATTCAGATATCTTAATACGTGGTCAATGCATGGGGATTTTCTCAATCAAGTAT
>NW_018240326.1:0-778 GCF_001263595.1 Phalaenopsis equestris | reverse complement strand
CTTTCCTTACAGTACACAGAATTCCTCTTTGAAGCAGCAAGAAAGAAGAAATATCTCACTTTCCCTCCACTCTTACAATCTCTCGAAGAATTCCTCATAATTTTTACACACAATTGGAACCTTTCTAACCTTGGGGAACTCTCCAAGACTTTTAGGCTCTCTCAATTTTTGGTCAAAATAGTCTTTTAAAGTTTTGGATGAGCTTTCCCAAGAGTTGTCTAAGCATCCCTTCAAAATTTAGCCTTATCCAAAGTCTGATTGGGCATAACCGTCGAGGGCGCCGTCGGCGGACCTTCTTAATGAATTAATTTTGGAGTCTCGGGAAAATCTCGTCGTCGGTGGGGTCGATGGAGCCGTCGGCGCTCTAGTTGAATTCTTCACATTTTGGTCATTTTCGCTCCAAATTTGCTCCTTTTTGCATCTTTTTGCTCCAATGACCCTAATTGATCATTCCTGCAACAAAACATCAAAAATACCTTTCTTTAAAGTGCAATATCATCAAAAACAATATAAAATAGGTATGAAAATCTCAACATATTTTTATCTGGTCAAAATCCCCCAAACTTAACTATTACTTGTCCTCAAGTAATTTGAGTACTACATAAAAGTTATGATCTACTGTAGTATAGTTTTAATTCCAAAATACTATAAGTTTGATTTAAATAAATATCATAGTGAGATTTTCAGAAAAAATTCATGTAATTGAATTAACTCTATAGCCACAAAATTATCCAGTCGTCAAATTTAAGAGTTCTAGTCTTCTATTCATTTTAAGAAT
>NW_018240325.1:0-322 GCF_001263595.1 Phalaenopsis equestris | reverse complement strand
AGTAATTCAGGATAACACTTTCCTTAGTAACTTTACTGATCATCATTGTCGGTAATAGTTTTGCATAAATGAAGAAGTTCCACTGTGTTTAATAACAGGGTTTAGAAGTGTCGCAAAAAAACTAGCATACCCGTTTTCTCCCAGTCTTCAGTTTCGTCCTTTAAATATTGGTAGATCTCATTCATCAGGTTTCTTATAGGGACGAAGTTGGAATAATGATAGACAAGAAACATTCTCAATCATATAAAACTCATTGATCCGTGTAGGAGTAGAAGTTATCCATCTACCTTGTACATAGATGACTCCTTGGTTGATTCCATGC
>NW_018240324.1:0-572 GCF_001263595.1 Phalaenopsis equestris | reverse complement strand
TGTTTGTATAAATATGCATCATCTAAAAAGTAAATCTTGCATCGTGAATGAATTTCTTTTCTTGTTATTTTGTCAATCCATACGGTAAAATACCATTAACAATATAGTTCACAATATCAGCATATCACGATATTTCTGGTCCTTTAACAGCATAAAGTTGTTTATGAGGAAAAGTTTCATTAATTTCTTTTTCCAAATCAAGTTTTTCTCTATGATCCAGCCTAGATAGATGATCTGCAATTTCAATATCAGTTTCTTTCCTATAGACTACCCAAAAATCAAATTCTTGCAACAGAAGTACCCATCCAATTAATCTTAGTTTTGCAAACTTCTTTTGCATCAGATATTTAATAACCGAGTGGTCAGTATGCTCAACACATTTAGCTCCAATTAGATATGATTTAAACTTATCAAAAGAAAAAATAATAGATAATAACTCTCTTTCAGTAGTCATGGAATTAATTTGAGCATCATTAAGAGCTTACTAGCATAATATATAACCTCAAAAATCTTGTCATATCTTTGCCCTAAAATAAATCCAATTGCATAATCACATGCATCACACATTAGTT
>NW_018240323.1:380-1561 GCF_001263595.1 Phalaenopsis equestris | reverse complement strand
TTTTACCCCATATTTGGCCTAAACTTGAAATATCTTTACCACCATTGCTTACCCTTATGAGTTAATCATATTTAGCCACCCCTTAGCCTCCTTGAGATGAGAGATGACCATAACTTTGCCAGCCACCACCTCTGCCACCAGAAATAGTCACCCCAAAGGAGCCCAAGTTGGCTAAAACCAAAAATTAAACTCACCTGAGCTGGCTAAGCTTGATTGAATATTAGGGCCTTTCCTCCCTCCACCTAGGCAGCACCCTGGCCATCTCAGATTGGCCTGAGAGCCACCATAGCCTCTTCTATTTAAACCACCCCCTCCACAGCCATAAAAAAGTGCAAGCAAATTCCTTGGGGAAACTCTGTACAATTGCTTCCAGAGACTCTCCAAGAACTTCTCAGCTCAATCCCACTATTTTCCCCCTTTAGTTCCCACTGAGAGCTCAATTTTGAGTTCAAAATTTCCTCCACAGTCCACCAAAGTTTAATTAATTGTGCCCCATCATCATCAGAGTGAGAGGAGTTGATTCCCCATAAAAGCCCAATCCTAAACAGCCTCTAACCTAGCTCTACATCATCAACCGAAAACCACCTTGATCAAAATCATACCTAAAAATTCACTAGGGCCTAGGAGTTCATATGGAGGTTCATTGGACCTAATCAAAGCTGCTACAACCATCTGATTGAGGCTTCCCCTCCTAGACAAATGTATAAAGCTTTAACCCTAATCAAAGCCTATTTTGATTCTCCATACGTATTTATTATATTTCATACCGTATAAGCTGTATAGATATGTTTGTCTTGAGTAGATGTAGGTTTAGAAACAAACCCATGCAGTTTGCTTGAGTCTAGATGGATATCTTAGGGTTTTAAGTTGAACGTCTTATGGGTTAGGTCACTTGGGGATGATGACGGAGAGCCATGTGATCACACTTTTATTTGATGGATGGAGGAGATCAAGTCGGACGAACTCTTGATACGTGAACTGCGGAACACATGGAGCTGAGATAGCTGGCATAATCAAATAGTGGAGTGACGTGTCTAAAGCTCAACGTGTCGTAGGATGAGGTGACACTGACTAGTTTAAGTAGAAAAATCTCAATTTTTCTAATTTATTTAAATGTCAGATCTTTGAAAATTCACATCTTTGCATAGAAAAATCATAAAAAAAAAATAAAAACACTCTTT
>NW_018240323.1:0-354 GCF_001263595.1 Phalaenopsis equestris | reverse complement strand
ACTCTTTCTCAAAGAACAGAGGAGAATAATGTTGACCAAAAATAAAAATTTTTTGTTGACTCTTTGATTTTTAATTAATTAAATACTCTCTGTGGTATTTCAATTCATTATGGCTAAGCATTGCTCACCATAGCGTGAAATTTTGAGGGTTTATTCCTTATGACAGAGTCTATGTTCCCTTATTTTTTTAAGGTCAAAGGACATCTCTGTGCCTCTAAACCTAATTCTCAAGCTAAGATGGCTATTTTGGCTTAGTTTAATTATATAAATTGAAATGCCACTAGAAAGTATTTCCTACCTCAATGACCTTAGGGGAGAAAATGAGACCGATGATACTATTCCCCAACTTTTGGT
>NW_018240322.1:0-1008 GCF_001263595.1 Phalaenopsis equestris | reverse complement strand
GTATCCAGTCTAGTAGACCAATCTACTCTATTAGGTTTACAGCCTTCTCAAGTATTTGCTTAATCTCTCTATTAACAACTTCAACTATCCCACTAGTCTGAGGGTGATAGGAAGTAGAAATTCTATGAATAACATTAAACTTTTCTGCCAATCTCTGAATGTATTTATTCTTGAAATGAGATCCTCCATTAGTGATAATCACTCTTGACATTCGGCATTCCGTATCTAGTGAAAATGTTTTTCATTAAAAATTTTGAAACACTTTTAGCGTCACAACGAGGTAAGGCATTTTCTTCAATCCACTTTGAAACGTAGTCAACCGCAATTAATATGTATAAGTTCCCAGACTGAAGAGTTATAAAAGTAGGTGAGTGACCAGAGGAAAATATGTTGAGATTTTCATACCTATTTTATACTATTTTTGATGATATTGCACTTTAAAGAAAGGTATTTTTGATGTGTTGTAGGAATGATGAAAAGGAACGAATTTGGAGCAAAAAAGGGCCAAAATGTGCAGAATTGAACTAGGGCACCGACGACGCCATCGTCCCCACTAACGGTGAGATTTTCCTGAGACTCTAGAATTAATTCATTAAGAAGGTCTGCCGACAGCCCCCTCGAGGCCGCCGACGGCGAGCTCGGCGGTTATGACCAATCAGGCTTTGGATAAGGACAAATTTTGAAGGGATGCTTAGGCAACTCATGGAAAAGCTCATCCATAACTTTAAAAGAAGATTTTGGCCGAAAATTGAGAAGACTCTAGAGTTCCTAGAGGTTAGAAAGGTTCTATTAATGTTTGCTAGAGTGTAAAAATTGTGAGGAATTCTTCGAGAGATTGTAAGAGTGGAGGGAAAGTGAGAGATTTCTTCCTCCTTGCTGCTTTGAAGAGGAATTTTGTGTGCTGTAAAGAACGAAAGAGATTTAGAGGAACTTTGAGGAGTTTTTTTGAGGAGAAATTAGAGACAAGTTTATCTATTTGTTATAGTTTGTATGACTTTGATTTTATAT
>NW_018240321.1:0-1515 GCF_001263595.1 Phalaenopsis equestris | reverse complement strand
TCCCCGATGACGGACAACAAATCCTAGAAATTTTTTGGAGGTAACATCGAAAGAACACATTAAGGGATTGGATCTTGACATTATATTGTCATAATCGTTCAAACAAGATCCTCAAATCGTACAAATGGTCTATTTTCTATCTGCCAAATCATCCACATAGCACTCCAATTGGTTATGAATAACGTCGTCAAAGATTTTCATTATAGAACTTTGATATGTTGCTTTGACATTCTTTAACCCGAATGTCATCACCATGTAGTAAGAAATCTCAATCAGTACTCTGAAAGCTGTAAGTGTAGCATCCTCTGAAGCCATTTTGATTTAATTATATCCTGATGATTCATCCATGAAAGAGAAAATCTCATGTGTCAAAGCAATGTCCACCATCATTTATGGTATCGACAACGGAAATTCATCTTTTGTACACGCTTTATTTAAATCCCTGAAGTCGACACAAACACGGATCTATATATTTTTCTTTTTAATTAGCACAGTGTTGGCTAACCTTGTGGGGTATTGCTCTTCTCTTACAAAGTTAGTGTCTATCAATTTCTTCACTTTGGCAATGACTTGTTGCTCTATCTTAAGGTGCATTCTTCTAGGAGCCTGCTTAACTTGGGTTACGTCATTGTCCACCCCTAGCCTATACACTGCGATTTCTGGAGATAATCCTGGCATTTCATCATAAGTACATGCGAAGCAATGTTTGAATTGTGATAATAACTTTAACAATTTTGAAGATTCTTCCACATTGAGTAAAGAACTTATAAAGGTAGGTCAGAGATGCTCCTCAGTCCTGAGGTTAATTTTCTTCAATTCATCAACAATTGATTTAATTTCTTCCTCAAATTCTAGCTGAGCGTCTTCTATTAACTGATATTGTGAGTCATCCTCAAGATTGAGGCAATCGTCTTCCGACCCGTTTGTAACGACCATGTCAAATTTTAAATCATCGACTGGTCCCACTGTACTAAATCCAAGACCCTCTTTCGAATTGGGAGTTTGACTTTTAACATACCATAATTTTTCAAAAAATTTGTAACTTATATTTTGGCAAATATCCCTGTTGAATTAATTTTTGTACACAAGAAGAAAAGTAACCAAAAGATAATTCCATTAATTCATTAGAACTCTAATCAAAATTTACATGATTTTTAAGATTAGTAGAAGTAGAAGCATGGTAAAATTTGATCTTCTTGGAACCAGTTCTACAGACTTCCTTGACCTATAAACTCTCAACTTTTTTAGGGAGAATTAGAGTAAGGGTCATAGAATTCACATAGTGGTTGATCCGATCATACATCAACTCCTATTCACTTTTCTACACATCTTCCAAGGATATCTTGTACTGTGGTTTCTTCTGTTTCATCGTCATCATATCCTCCTCGGAGCTTTCTTTATCATCAATGTTGATAGTCAGCTTAGTCCATCTAGCAATTATAATGGCTCTTCCCCGTCCACGTCCCCATCATCAACCTCAAGTGCGCGAACTAAAAGAAACCCCACTAACTCATT
>NW_018240320.1:0-514 GCF_001263595.1 Phalaenopsis equestris | reverse complement strand
GAATATTTAGATGATAAAAACTGCAAAAAGGTAAACTTTAGGTTTTAGATATGCAAATACAGATATGCAAATACATAGGAATTGGGTGGTCTGTATGTAAACGCCCCAAAAATTAAATTTATAAGGCTAAATATATGATATGTTTATAGTTCTTAATCTAAAAATAAATTTAATAATTTTGATATTGATTTAATTTAAATTAACTTCAAAATTTTCTCAATAAGAAATTAGCACATTGAGGCCTCCAACATCACCAAAGCTCAAAAATTTCTAATGTTTTTATTTATTTATTTTATTTTATGAAAATTATGCTTCTTTATTCTATTATTATTAATTTTACCTTAATGGTTTATTTATTTATATGTAATTGAAATTGGAAAGGATAATCATAATTAATCTACACTCACTCTATTTTTCTTGTGCAATATCAAAAAAGCTAGTTGTTCGCGAACAGTTCATGTTCGATTCGTCGATAGTTTGTGTTCGATTCGTTCAATAAGTAAATGAGACGAAC
>NW_018240319.1:0-204 GCF_001263595.1 Phalaenopsis equestris | reverse complement strand
TTTTCTATAATTATTTGAATAGAAAATGTATAAAAACTTAGAAAATTAAGATCTCTGTCTAGAGATCTCTTATGTCTTTGAAAAAATATTCATATTGTGCACCTAGAGAGAGGCTATAACATATAAAGAATTGGGGTCAAAGTGATGGGTCAATAGGAATGGAGAGTTCAAAACCTCAAACACTAATTGATTTTTATAAAATTA
>NW_018240318.1:1169-1970 GCF_001263595.1 Phalaenopsis equestris | reverse complement strand
TATTAAATTGTAAAATAAATTATGATGATTTTTTAGCTTCAAACTTAATTTACTTTTTTATTTGGCCAATTGATTTGTTAAAATATGTTGTGAAACATATGATCCGGGAAATAGTTTTATGAGTTCTACATCAGAGTGAGGGTCACATTTGATTTCATGAAGGAGAAATTCATTCAATAAATTAATTACAAATAAATAGGGAAATATTCTTTATTGGCTCTAGAATTGAAGAATCTTTAGGGCGACAAACTAAAATCCCCAATTTGATCTTAGTGTTTAAAAACTAAAGCGAGAGTTAGCCTTCAGGTGAAGGGAAGTGGGGGCTCTGGAGTGGGAGCCGGTATCCTCTTAGCCTAGCCATGGATTTAGGGACTATACCTAAGATTAGCCAATGATTTTCTATGCACTGTATCAGGGTAGAAAATTAAAATTGCTCTTATTTGACACAATACATTTTATAAAAATTTATCTCATCTCAATTTACCAAAATTTCATTTTAGTGGGATTGATGTTTTTTTCACATAAGAAATCTTCATTACATAAATATAGTTAGTAAATTAGTAGTTATTATTCAAAATTTGCATTTTCATTTTGCTAATAGTTAAGTAATTTAGTCTGTTTAATATCTCAACATTCAAAATTAGTGACAGTGTTCGTGAAGATCCTAACTTACATCTTGCTAGTTTTCTTGAAATTTGTGCTACATTTAAATATGATGGAGTGTCTAATGATGTTGTTAGGCTAAGACTTCTTTTTTCATTAAGGGATAAAACCAAGGTTTGGTTAAATTTGTTTGCACTT
>NW_018240318.1:0-736 GCF_001263595.1 Phalaenopsis equestris | reverse complement strand
TCACTAGGATAGATTATTGATACTCAATCATCTTAAGAAACTTTAAACGCTATAAATAATCAAAATAACAATCCCTATTCTAACTATTTTAACCTTGGTTAGAAAAATCACCCTAATTTTAGTTGGAATAATTATAATAATTAGGTGAATCCATATGGAAATTTGAACAATCAAGGAAAACTTAATTTTTGACCTTATTATCCTTTGGGGTTTAATTCCAACCCTAACCCAGAAGTTAAGGAAAAGAAGTTGACGATGGAAGAAGTAATGTTGAATATGGGAAATCAAATACAGAATCAAGGGGCTGCTATTAGAAATATTGAAAATCAATTAGGACATATTGCTACTGCACTTAGTAATAGACCCTCTGGAATTCTTCCAAGTACTGTGGAAGTTAATCCAAAAGATCAAAATAAAGGGCAAATTAAAGCTCTTTAATTACGGAAAATAAGTTGAAACAAGGATCCAAAGAGAAACTAAAGTTGATGAAGAAAATGAAGAAATGGAAAATGATCAACAGTAAAATGAAAAAAACATAGAGCCCTGTAGAAAAATCATTACCTCCATTTCCTCAAAGGCTGAAACAGAAGAATAAAGATAAACAATTTACAAAATTTTTAGAAATCCTTAAGAAGTTAACGATGAATATTCCTTTTGTTGAAGCTTTGGAACAAATGTCAGGTTTTGCTAAATTTATGAAAGATGTATTAAACAAGAAAATGAAGTTTACAGATCA
>NW_018240317.1:0-439 GCF_001263595.1 Phalaenopsis equestris | reverse complement strand
TGTCGATTCCTGTTTTATTCCGCTAAATTTCACAATAATTGGATCAGAGCCTCTTTCGGGGAACAGGAGGAGATCGACGCAAGAAGAAGAGTTCCGCAGTTTGCGGCAGTTCCCAGGGCGTTCGCGAAAGATCTGCGTTGGCGAAAGATCAAATCAGAGTAGCGCGGAAGGAGGAAGGCGGCTGCCTGGCGATCTTCCGCGAACAGGAGTTCGTTCGGACAGAAGAGTGTTGCGGACGGCAAGGTTTGCGGACGGGCTTCGAGGTCTTCGGTGCTTGGGTGCTGGCAATTTGGTGCTTGCGAATGGCGGGAGAAGCAGCGACGATCCGCGACAAGGCCGGGCGAGTCGCCGCAACCGGAGACGAAAGTCTTTGCACTGCGAAGGAAGGAATCGCGGGTATCGCTTATCGCGACAGAGCCCTCTCCGGCAGAGGCGAATC
>NW_018240316.1:90521-102220 GCF_001263595.1 Phalaenopsis equestris | reverse complement strand
GGGTTCAAATCATGGACCAATTGAGCTTATATTTGTTTTAGTTTGGACATATGAATAGTGAATTTGAGTTTAGAATTGGAATTACGGTCAATTGAGATCAAATTGGTGGACATTTGAGTTGGATTTGGGGAAATTTGGGTTTTTAAAGGGCAATTTAGGGATTTTGGTTAAAGATGGTCAAATTGGCCAAATTGGGTCATGTAGTAGTTAAGAGAAATGAAATTGGGAATATTTGGGATTTGTTGTTATTTTTTTGGGAATTTTTGGAATTTTTGGGATTTTGAGCCCGAGAGGGGTATTTTGGTAATTAGAGGGTGTTTTAGGGGTAAAAGGCCAAGATGGATATTTTGGTAGAGTTGAGGTATCACTCATCACCAATAAGCCATGGACCAAAGGAAACCCCATTTTGGGTCCTCTACATAGTGGTCATAACTAAACCATAACCATAGGGCTAGTAGGTTTAGGGAACCATCTACATGAGTATCCCAAAAGATCAAGGGATCTAGGCTAGAAATTTGACAACCTTAAGGTCCAGCAATCCTAAGGGTGACTCATCTTGAGTTTCCCCCACAGTGACCACACATACTAATTATTTAGAGGTTAGGACCAATATGTGGAACTTCAAGTTGAGAAGAGAAGGGTCTAGAATTTCTAATGGTGAGGGTTCCATGTCTATTTTTCTATGAATAGTCAACAGGAAAAGTCTTATGGCTAGACCTTAGGCTACTAAAGAGGAAAAACTAAACCTCAACAAAAATTTAGGTCAACAACGGGACCCCCAATAGGTGTGGTGTGCTGGGCAAGCACACCGTGCGTATTGGCGTTGACCGAAAAGATCAACAAAACCAATAAAGACTCCTAAGTCAACACACATAGAAGGTTTGCCAGCTTAAAATAATCCTTATTTATTCCTTTATATTAAATATGGGAATTTGTTGGCAAATAAATAGGTTTTGCAGACCAAATGAATGTCATACATTCCTTATTTTATTTGATTGAGCTTCATCCTCAAGTCTTGTGTTTGTCCTTCAGGATAGATACAGGATTTGAGGTACAGTGCTCTTTCATTTAAACTATGAAAAATATGGGGTCAGTTTGATTTTATACTTTTCTAAACTTCAACTTCCTTCCGAAGCGGGCAATGAGATTTCGATTCCGGTGACCGACAGCTTCTTACGGGCAACCCCGCCATCAAAACCAAAAATAGCGCCGACACCCACTAAAATGATTTTATGGTGAAATGAGATGATATAAATGGTTTAAATTTATATTGTGCCAAATAGGAAAAATTTTAATTCTCTAACTTGATTAAGTGTTATAGAAAATCATTAGATAACCTTAAGTTTAGGCCCTAAATCCATGGCTAGGCTAGAAGGATACTGCCTCCCACTCCAGAACTCCCACTTCCCTTCCTTTAAAGGCTAACTCTTGCTTTATTTCTTAAATACTAGGATCAAATTGGGGATTTTAGTCTGTCACCCTAAAATCTTCAATTATACACTCAAAAATGTATATTTTTTTATTTATTTGCACTTAATTCCATGAAAAAAATACTCCTTCATGGAATTAAATGTGATTCTCACTCAGTTGTAGAACTCATACTCCATTTCCCGAATCATATGTTTCACAACATATTTTAACAATTCAATTGGCTAGATCAAAAAGTAAATTAAGAACAGAGTTAAAAAATCATCACAATTTATTTTATATTTTAACATTGGCACATTCAAATTATCTCTTCATTTCACCATATCTCAAAATAGGGAGAAAGATAAAAGAAACTACTCGGACTTCATGAGAAAGATACAACAAATCATAAATTTCATATATAAAAGAAAGTTCATACAACAATAATAAACAAACAACACTTATCTGAAACTCTTTCTCAAAGCAAATCCCTTGTAACCTCTCTTAGGAAATCTAGGAAGAAGAAATCTCTCACTTCTCTCTCTCTCCAACACTCTTAGGAAAGAATGAACACTTAAACTCACCACAAAAACTCAAAACTATAAAGGAATTAAATGACTAATAGTGTTAAATGGTGTTGAAGAAAGTGGAAAGTGGTTGAAGGTTGCGAAAGGGTGCGAAAGGGGCAAAGGGGGCTTTTCTGATCAATTTCAGTTCTAAATAAAGCCTAAGGTCGGTTTTCCATTAGGTGCATCCAAAAACTCTTCAAAATTTGTCCATATTAGTTGAATCTTCTAGAAATAGGGCCTGCACCAACACTGGCACCATTGGCTCCAGTGGCCATTTAATTAGACCCTGCTCACTATCAAACGGCGCCGTCAGTGCCAGTCTGGTGCAGTCAATGCTGAACAATTCTTCAAAAACTCCATTTTGATTCTAAATTCCATCTGTTTTTCTTTTTTTTTGCTCTAAGTCCTAAAAATAAATAACCTACAATAAAACATAAAAAATACCTTCCTTTAAAGTGCAATATCACCAAAAATGAGTATAAAGTAAGGGAGTAAAATGCAAATATTTTTGTTGTATCAAAATCCCCCAAACATAAATGTTACTTATCTTCAAGTAACTCCTTTACTACATAAAAATATGACTAATGGAAAAGATTTTAACTTCTATATTTCTATATTTTGGTCTACTAAATATGATAGCATAACTTAAGAAAAATGTAAAAAAACTCCAGTTAATACTGAAGGTATAAGAATATCTAGCAGTCAAGTCTAAGATTTTTTATTCTCTATTCTTCTCATGGAAAATTGCAAACTATTCATATTAAAGCCACTTAGAATATTCATATGAAAAAGAACTTCATGAAACTTTACTAGTAAATAAGCTAATACTGAAATAAAAGTTTAGAAAATGTAGCCAAGCTTTCTTCTTTAAGTTGATTCAAGTGAAGCAAATTTTTAATTGGGCATCTCCTCAAGCTTCTCCTCACATCTTTTTCTTCTCTTTATTTTTTTCTTTTTCTTTTCTTTTCTTTTCAGGATCATTTTCAATCCTTGTTCTTTCCTTTTCTTTTTTTATGTGAGAATTATTATATCTGGATAGCCTTTAATGATAATGAACTCCACTATCTTCTTCTTAAAATTAAAAACATTTCACATTCCTTCACATATAAATTTATATTAGCTTTAAATATTTTTTATTAAATTTTATTCTTTTCTTCTTAAATGAATCTCTAAGATTTTTAATATTTCAAAAATACAAATTCTTTTACTTCAATAGAAAAACATAGTCTATTCTCTCATACCAATTACCTTAATCTCTAAAATTAACCTTTCTTATTGAAAATTTTTACTTAAGTTTACTATAGATTTAGAAACACAAATATAATTATCTAAAATTACCCTCTAATACCAAAGGTCATGTTAAATTTTAAAATATTTTGAAAATATAGCTAATCGAGGATAAATAAAATTAAGTTTCATTTCTTTAAAAAGGATTTTTTCTTTCCCCCCAAACTTAAATTTTTAAAAGATTTAGCATGAAAAACATAAAAAATAAAGGGTGAAAGAAAAGATTTAATACATAATGGAAAGACTTACCTGTTGAAGGTTCTGATATTAAAATTGAACTCTGAAATATTGTAGGTGTTAATAAGAAAAGCTACAACACTCAAAATATTAAATAACACATAATACATATAAAAATTTGCTGAGAAAGAGTTAATTACAAATACATTCAACAAAGTATTAAAAACTAACAATAGTACTAAAATGATTTCTAATGTAAAAAAAGTTTCACAAATCTACTATTCACAATTCAACATAACATTTAAAATAAAGTGTCACACTCTAGAAATAAACAATCTCAATAATAAAGTACAACTAAACATAAAATAAACAAAACTCAAACTAAAATAACATCAATCATCATCATCTTCTTCTTCTTCCACATCCAAATTTTGTTGTTGATATGTGGTAAAAACAAGGTGAGTAAGAAGCTGAATTGAGTGATCCCCCTCATGTATCTGACCATCGCATTATCATAAATAGCATCATATTTGAACTTCTGTCTTGTCAAATCATGATTGTGTGAATCTCTGGCCTCCATATTTTCCATTCTACTTTCCATTCTCAAGATATCTCCCTGTTGCATTATCATCTACTCCATAAGTTTCTGGAGGGTAGGGGTACTAGAAGTAGTGGTACTTAAAGTAGAAGGAATATCCCTGGTTCTACTTCCAGATCTCCTTCTAACATGAGATTCATAAGTCTTAATATTGGGATTCCCAATAGGTTTTAGAGGTTCCATCATCTGCTCATCCATTCAAAAATCAACTCCTGCCTGTTCAAAGAGTGTGAAGATCAGGACAGGGTGTGCTAAACCACCACAATTCTCTCCCAAAGAAGTAGAACAAGTGTTTCTATAAATAATAGTGTCTGCATCTCTCCTTCTCATCGACTGGATCTGCATCTCTCCTTCTCATCGACAGAAGTTCAAGATGGCTCTATCCTTTGTAACCTCACTATGATGATTTGTTGGTATCATTCTACTAGAAATAAAGTTGTTTCAGGCCTTAGATACTACATTTAACATAAAAAGAGGAAAGTCTACCTTGACATTATTCTTCACCTTCCAAGCTCCTCTTCCATCAGTAAGAAAAGAAAAAACTTCATCTAAGGCATCATTTGTAGTAGTAAATGATTTGTACTCGCATCTATACACATCCTCTAACTGATAAAATCTATTAATTTTCTTTTGAGTAAATTCCACCATTTTCCCACAAACGAAGACATAGTCTTCAGAAGTTTCCTTTCTTCAGAAGTTTCCTTAAAATTGTTAAAATTGGCATAGAACTCAATCACTATACCAATAATAGCCTCGGCAGTAAAGTAACAAATATTCTCCCAGTGTCAAGCATTGATTAATCTTTCGACTTCTCCTCCCAGATATTTAAATCCTCAATCCGGAATTACTTTTTTAGTTGTAAGTTGACTATTGAAACAAACGTTAGCCTTGTAGTTGATAAACTTTTAATCATAAAAATCCGCCTTTCTCGTTCCCTTGCTCATTCTCGGTGTCATGGTAATCTATGAAAATTTTATAAAATCCAAATAAATTCCCAAAAATTCCAAAAATTACAATGTGGAATTTTTAAACTTCAATCTACTAAGTAAGAGTTCTTCACCAAAGGATTTTCTCAAAATATTCTAAAAAAATTTCAAAATTTTCAATCTCTGCAATGTAAGATAAATCCCTTGTGAAAATAAAAAATTTTGAGTTCAAAGTGTAGCTCTTACCTAGAGAAGATGCAATCTGAACTTCATTTGCCTGGAAATCGCCTCAAATTCGAGCAAAAGTAAGCCCTAGGTGCAAAAACCGAAGGTTTAAGATGACCAAAAGGTAAAAATCATGTTTTTATTGTGTAAATTTTGAATTTCAAGAGGTTTGGGTGGTTTTCGGCTCGAGGGCACTGTCGGCGCCCATGCCAGCGTCCTCGGAACCAATGGCCAAAATTTTTTTTATTATTTTTTTTTTTATTATTTTCGCAATTTTTTAATTTTCTTTCAATTTACTCCAAAGTCTATTTAGTCTTTTTGAACACTAATTGTAATCTTAAAATAATTCATAAATAAGTATTTTTGCAACAACACCAAACTAACTTTTATATATGAAAATACACTTTTTACAAATACATTTCTCTAATCACAGTTTCACATACATAAAGCAAACAAAATTATAATTCAGCATCAAAATTAAGCCACAACATTAGAATGCTAACACAAATCTATGCACACAATCAACGTTAATAGATTTCTAAAGCAAAGTAAAGTAAAGTAAAGTAAACTATATTAAATCCACACAATCACATTAAAAACTTAATTACTTTAAAGTAGTAGAGAGTCCAACTTCTTCAATTATTCTGCTTCATCTTTGGTACTTTGTCCTCCTCTAATATCTCACATAGACTGTTAATGGACGTACAAATTGTAGAAGGTTCGGTACGGGAATTCATTAGTCGAATTTTCATCGATCCATCCATTTTTCTTGAACATTTGCACCAATCCTGCTTCAGTTGTTTCAGTATGAAATGATCAAAGTTCTCCTTCATCCTCCAATCCAGGTGATCAAAAAGGTAATTAAGATTTCCTATTGCAATCATAATATTCTTAAGTTCTCTTTCTATTTTCTTCATTTTCTTTTCCATTTTCTTTTTTTCTTCATTTTCTTTTCCAAAGTTATTGAACTTCCAACTGTTTGTGGCATTAATGGTGTTGAAGCATGTGATGAATGATCCAAAATAATATCAAACGCTGCATTTCTGTTCCAAATATAATTGTCATCAATAGGAATCACAGGCTCCCAAGGTAATAATACTTTCTCCTAACTTTCATATGACACTTGAGATTGACTATAAAGTAAGAAAATTATGGAAGGATGCCCCAGTCCATTTATTGGCCCATTCATAATAATACCCATAATAGATTTGAAAGTAATTGATCCAACATCAATGGGTTTTTCCATTTGAATGCAACAGTTTAACATGACACTTTCTCTTATAACTCTACTAATCTTCATGGTACCGAGTAAATTTGAAGATATGAAGAAATGTCATTGTTTTGATATTGAATTAAGCAGTGAAGCAGAGAAACTAACGTATTCCTCATCTCTGATTTCCCAATTATCATTTTCATCCATCGGAAAGTTATATACATCTTACATCATATCTTTCATTGGGATAAAATTTGTATAATGACATATTTGAACATTTTCTATCATATACAAATCATTAATTCGAGCTAGAGTAAATGGTATAGCCTTACCTTGAATGAAGATGACTCCTTGGGTAATTCCATATAAATTAGCATAGAACTCCTTCACCACAGGTACAACAGCTGCAGTGGTAGTGTTGCACAGAACTTCCCAACGGCTCTGTAGAATGATTTTCTCAATCTGTGAACTTGGATTACTAAATCCATAATTGACAAAGACTCTCTCCTTAATAAGTCTCTTGTTTGTAATGACTTTATTGTATAATCTCTGCACGTTAAAATTGATAAAATTTCTTCTTTTGAAAACTTCATACGTTGAAGTATTTCTAGAATTGGAAGCTATGGAATTCAAAATTTAGAAGTTTCTTGTCGTCTAAAGCAGCTTTAGGCCTTTAAGAATACCTCTCAACAGTTATTTAGGAGCGCAATTCTGCTAAAGTCCGCCACATTCGCACTGAACTCGCGAAACTGCTCAAGACGCCAACAACGCTGTTGGTGTCATGGTCTATATAGACAGGCGACGTCATAAACATAAACATACATATAAGATTTTAAACAAAAACTCAAAAGTCAAAGTAAACAATGATATGTATGGGTTGCCTCCCACAAAGTACTTAGTTTAATGTCGTCAACAAAACGTTACCTTTGTTTAATCCGGATGACTTAACATCAAAATTTCTTTAAATTGTGTAATGTTTCCTTCATAATAATGTTTCAATTGATGCTCATTAATTATAAATATCTTTTCAGTTTTAGGATTTTTAATAACAACACTTCACTTTAATCACTTTAAATGGTCCTAACCATCTGGATTTTAGTTTTTCTGTAAATAATCTCAATCTTGTATTATATAAGAAAACTTCTTGTCCAAGATTGAACTTCTTTTTAATACTTTTTCGATGATGCCATATTTTCATTTTCTCTTTATAGATTTTTGCATTATCATAAACTTCATTTCTAATCTCCTCAAGTTCATTGAGTTGCAATAAGCTTTCCTCACCAGCATCCCTTAAATTAAAATTAAATTCCTTAATAGCCCAAAATGCTCTATTCTCCCATTTTAATTGTAAGTGGCATGTTTTTTTCTAAAAAACAAGTCTATATGGAGACATTCCTATAGGAGTCTTATAAGCAGTTTTGTATGCCCATAATGCAGTTTGTAATCTAGCATACCAATCCAATTTATATGGATTTACAGTTTTTCTAAATATAGGGATTTACAGTTTGTAATCACGATTTCATATCTCTGCTGGACCGCTAGTCTGTGGATGATAAGTAGTAGAGAATCTATGCATAACATCAAAATTTTTAATCAATTTCTTGATTATCTTGTTCCTAAAATTGGATCCTTTATATGTAATAATTACTCTTGGCATTCTATATCTTGTAAAAATATTTTTATTTAAAAATTTAGAAGCACTCCAAGCATCACATTTAGGTACAACAATAGCTTCAATCCATTTGAACATATAATCAATAACAAGTAATATATATATATATATATAATTTTCCAAAAGAATGCATAAATGGTCCCATAAAATATAATCCCCACACATCAAAAATTTCAACTTCTAATGTGTAATTTAGAGGCATTTCATTTCTTCTAGAAATATTTCCTATTTGCTGACATCGGTCGCATGTTTTAATATATTCATTAACATCTCCAAAAAGACTAGGCCAACAACATCTAGCTTGCAAAATTTTATATACAGTTCTATTTTTTCCAAAATGCCCTCCAAATTCAGATTCATGAAATCTTTCAATTATTTGTTGAGTTTCTTCATAAGGCACACACCTCCTAATAATTACATCTTTACATTGTTTAAATAAATATGGGTCATCCCAAAATAGAATTTTGAATCATATATAAATTTCTTTAATTGTTGATTCTTAATATCTAGTGGTAAGATATAACTTACGATATAATTTATTATATCGGCATCCTACAGTATATTTATTTCATTAATATTACATAATTGTTCATCAGGGAAATTTTCTTAAATTTCATTTGTAAAATTAGTTAATATTTCTTTTTCTTATCTTGATAAATGACCAGCCATTTGATTATCATTTCCCTTTCTATCAACTACCAAAAAATTGAACTCTTGCAAAAGAAGTATCCATCTAAGTAATCTTGGTTTAGCATCCTTCTTTAGCATCAAGTACTTGATAGCAGAATGATCTGTATGAAATATACATTTGGTTCCAATCAAGTAAGGTCTAAATTTATCAAAGGCATAAACAATAGCTAATAACTCTCTTTAAGTAGTAGTGTAATTAATTTGAGCACATTTAAAGTTTTACTAGCATAATTTATTACTTTAAAAACTCTGTTGTGCCTTTGTCCTAAAACGTCTCTAATAGAATAATCACTAGCATTGCACATTATTTCAAATGGTTTCTCCCAATGAAATGAAACTATTATAGGTGCAGTGATTAATTTTTCTTTCAACAGTTCAAATGCTTTTACGCAGTCATCATTAAAAATTAAATTTGCATCATTTTCTAAAAGTTGGCATAATGGTTTAATTATTTTTTAAAAATTTTTTATGTAACGCCTGTAGAAACCAGCATTTCGTTAACAACTTTTTACCCCTGTAACTGTAGTAAGAGGTGGTAATTTTTTAATAACATAAATTTTTGCAGGATCTACTTCCATGCCATTTTCAGAAATTTTATGCCTAAGTACAATTCCTTGTGCAACCGTAAATTGAATTTTTTTTCCAGTTTAGTATTAGGTTGATTTTTTCACATAATTCCATAACTCTTTCTAAATTATTTAAACATAATTCAAATGAAGTCACGAATACAGAGAAATCTTCCCTAAATACTTTCATTCCATGTTCAATCAAATTACTAAAAATTGACATCATACATCTTTGAAATGTTGCAGCTGCATTGCATAGTCCAAAAGGCATTGTATGAAAAGCAAATGTTCCATAAGGGCTTGTAAATGTTGTTTTCACTTGATCCTCAGAAGCAATTGGAATTTGTTGATAACTGGTATGTCCATCTAAAAGGCAGTAATATTTGTTTCCAACCAATCTATCCAAGATTTGGTCTAGAAAGGGAGAAGGAAAGTGATCTTTCTTCGCGGACATGTTTAATTTTCTATAGTCTATACAAATTCACCAATTAGTAACTTGTCTTATTGGTATTAATTCATTTTTCTCATTTACTTCAATGGTCACTCCTCCTTTCTTTGGAACACAAGGAATTGGACTCACCCCTGCACTGTCTGAAATAAGATATATAATTCTAGAATCTAACCATTTTAAGATTTCTTTTTTAACAACTTCTTACATTATTGGATTTAATCTCCTCTGAGGATCAGGTTTAGGTTTGTATTGTTCATCTAATAGAATTTTGTGCATATAAATTGCAGGACTAATTCCTTTAATATATGCTAAAGTCCATCCAAAAGCCTTTTTATACCTTTTCAACATTTCTATTAATTTTTGTTCTTGAATTTCAGTTCACTTAATAGATATAATAACATGCAATATAGATGAATCTTCTAAAAACACATATTTTAAATGAGCAGGTAATACTTTCAGTTCAAGTTCTGGTTTTTCAATGCTTGAGGAATAATATTTTTATTATAATTCTCCAATAAATCTAATGCTTCAAACTTGTCTTGAATGTAATCTAAATTCTCTTCTTTTGTTTTATTTTCATTCTCACTAAATTCTTCTTGCCTTAATTTTCTTCAAACAATTTCTTAAATTGCTCATTACTTAGATAATCAGTAACTTTCATCCTAAAACATTCATTATGCTTTTCTATTACAGGATATTTCATAGCTTTTGCAATATTAAATGTTACTTCTTGATCATTAACTCTCATTATTAATTTTCCTTTTTGCACATCTATCACAACTCTATCTGTTGCAAGAAATGGTCTCCCAAAAATAATAGGAATCTTTTTATCTTGCTCCATATCTAATACTATAAATTCTACAGGAAAAATAAATGTATACACTTTTACAAAAAAACATCTTCTATAACTCTTTTAGGATAGGTTATTGATCAATCAACTATTTGAAGAGTTACATTAGTAATTGAAATCTCTCCTAAATCTAAACATTTAAAAATTTTTAAAGGCATAAGATTGATACTCGCTCCTAAATCACATAAGGCTTTTCCAAAAAAACTTTTCACCAGTTGCATAAGGTATAGTAAAACTACCAGGATCTTTTAAACTTTTAGGAAGCTTTTTCTGAATAATAGTGCTACACTCTTCACTGAGTGCAACAATCTCATGATCTGCAAACTTTTTTTTCTTATTTAATATATTTTTCATAGATTTCATATAACTTGGCATTTGTTCCAAAGTCTCAATGAAATGAATGTTTATCGTTAACTTTTTAAATATTTCCAAAAATTTGTAAATTTTTAATCTTTATTCTTCTACTTCAATTTTTAAGGAAACAGAGGTAGTGGTTTTTCTAATAAAGCTTGTATTTATTCATTTTCATTATGGTCACTTTCAATCTCTTCCTTCTCCTCTTCAACTTCAGTTTCTTTTTGGATTCTTGCTTCAACTTCTTTTTCACTTAATAATTGAATAGCTTTAATTTGCTTCTTATTTTGATCTCTTGTATTAACTTCCACAGTACATGGAAGATTTCCTAAATGTCTGTTACTAAGTGCAGTAGCAATATGTCCTAATTTATCTTCAATATTTATAATAGCAGCCCCTTGATTTTGTATTTGTTTTCCCATATTCAACATTACTTCTTCCATCGTCAACTTCTTTTCCCTAACTTGTGAGTTAGGGTTAGAGTTAAATCCATAAGAATAATAAGGTCGATAATTAGGATTTCCTTGGTTGTTTAAATTTCTTGAGGGGTTCACCAAATTGTTATAATTATTCTAACTAAAATTAGGGTGATTTTTTCATCTAGGGTTGTATTAATTAGTATAGGGATTATTCTTTCGGTTGTTTATAACATTCAAAGTTTCATAAAATGATTGAGTATCAATTATCTGCCCTAGTGAATTTTCCTCTAATACT
>NW_018240316.1:69081-87929 GCF_001263595.1 Phalaenopsis equestris | reverse complement strand
ACCAACATGTTTTAAAAAACTGCTTCCCCCACTAACCATAGTAGGAGGTGGTAATTTCTCAATAACATGAATTTTTGCAGGATCTACTTCCATGCCATTTTCAGAAATTTTATGCCTAAGTACAATTCCTTGTGCAACCGTAAATTGAATTTTTTTTCCAGTTTAGTATTAGGTTGATTTTTTCACATAATTCCATAACTCTTTCTAAATTATTTAAACATAATTCAAATGAAGTCACGAATACAGAGAAATCTTCCCTAAATACTTTCATTCCATGTTCAATCAAATTACTAAAAATTGACATCATACATCTTTGAAATGTTGCAGCTGCATTGCATAGTCCAAAAGGCATTGTATGAAAAACAAATGTTCCATAAGGGCTTGTAAATGTTGTTTTCACTTGATCCTCAGAAGCAATTGGAATTTGTTGATAACTGGTATGTCCATCTAAAAGGCAGTAATATTTGTTTCCAACCAATCTATCCAAGATTTGGTCTAGAAAGGGAGAAGGAAAGTGATCTTTCTTCGCGGACATGTTTAATTTTCTATAGTCTATACAAATTCACCAATTAGTAACTTGTCTTATTGGTATTAATTCATTTTTCTCATTTACTTCAATGGTCACTCCTCCTTTCTTTGGAACACAAGGAATTGGACTCACCCCTGCACTGTCTGAAATAAGATATATAATTCTAGAATCTAACCATTTTAAGATTTCTTTTTTAACAACTTCTTACATTATTGGATTTAATCTCCTCTGAGGATCAGGTTTAGGTTTGTATTGTTCATCTAATAGAATTTTGTGCATATAAATTGCAGGACTAATTCCTTTAATATATGCTAAAGTCCATCCAAAAGCCTTTTTATACCTTTTCAACATTTCTATTAATTTTTGTTCTTGAATTTCAGTTCACTTAATAGATATAATAACATGCAATGTAGATGAATCTTCTAAAAACACATATTTTAAATGAGCAGGTAATACTTTCAGTTCAAGTTCTGGTTTTTCAATGCTTGAGGAATAATATTTTTATTATAATTCTCCAATAAATCTAATGCTTCAAACTTGTCTTGAATGTAATCTAAATTCTCTTCTTTTGTTTTATTTTCATTCTCACTAAATTCTTCTTGCCTTAATTTTCTTCAAATAATTTCTTAAATTGCTCATTACTTAGATAATCAGTAACTTTCATCCTAAAACATTCATTATGTTTTTCTATTACAGGATATTTCATAGCTTTTGCAATATTAAATGTTACTTCTTGATCATTAACTCTCATTATTAATTTTCCTTTTTGCACATCTATCACAACTCTATCTGTTGCAAGAAATGGTCTCCCAAAAATAATAGGAATCTTTTTATCTTGCTCCATATCTAATACTATAAATTCTACAGGAAAAATAAATGTATACACTTTTACAAAAAACATCTTCTATAACTCTTTTAGGATAGGTTATTGATCAATCAACTATTTGAAGAGTTACATTAGTAATTGAAATCTCTCCTAAATCTAAACATTTAAAAATTTTTAAAGGCATAAGATTGATACTCGCTCCTAAATCACATAAGGCTTTTCCAAAAAAACTTTTCACCAGTTGCATAAGGTATAGTAAAACTACCAGGATCTTTTAAACTTTTAGGAAGCTTTTTCTGAATAATAGTGCTACACTCTTCACTGAGTGCAACAATCTCATGATCTGCAAACTTTTTTTTCTTATTTAATATATTTTTCATAGATTTCATATAACTTGGCATTTGTTCCAAAGTCTCAATGAAATGAATGTTTATCGTTAACTTTTTAAATATTTCCAAAAATTTGTAAATTTTTAATCTTTATTCTTCTACTTCAATTTTTAAGGAAACAGAGGTAGTGGTTTTTCTAATAAAGCTTGTATTTATTCATTTTCATTATGGTCACTTTCAATCTCTTCCTTCTCCTCTTCAACTTCAGTTTCTTTTTGGATTCTTGCTTCAACTTCGTTTTCACTTAATAATTGAATAGCTTTAATTTGCTTCTTATTTTGATCTCTTGTATTAACTTCCACAGTACATGGAAGATTTCCTAAATGTCTGTTACTAAGTGCAGTAGCAATATGTCCTAATTTATCTTCAATATTTATAATAGCAGCCCCTTGATTTTGTATTTGTTTTCCCATATTCAACATTACTTCTTCCATCGTCAACTTCTTTTCCCTAACTTGTGAGTTAGGGTTAGAGTTAAATCCATAAGAATAATAAGGTCGATAATTAGGATTTCCTTGGTTGTTTAAATTTCTTGAGGGGTTCACCAAATTGTTATAATTATTCTAACTAAAATTAGGGTGATTTTTTCATCTAGGGTTGTATTAATTAGTATAGGGATTATTCTTTCGGTTGTTTATAACATTCAAAGTTTCATAAAATGATTGAGTATCAATTATCTGCCCTAGTGAATTTTCCTCTAATACTGGTTACATTTGAGAATGGTTGAGAATTTATTACATTTGAGAATGGTTCACTCCAATTTGATCAATCTTTTTTGATATAGCAGCAATTTTAGATACTAAAATAGACATTGCATTAGAGTCATGAATAAAAGCTACTCTCTTAGGATTTACTTGTTCATAGGGCCATTGAAAATTGTTTGTAGCCAGTTCTCTTATTAAGGAGTATGCTTCATCAAAAGGTTTTGACATTAGTTATCCACCTGCAATAGCATCTATAATAGATTTAAGGGATCCTACTAATCCATTGTAAAAATTTTAAATTATTAACCAGTCTGGTAAAGCATGGTGTGAACATTTTCTAAGGAGATCCTTAAATCTTTCCCAGGCTTCATATATCAATTCCCCTTTAAACTGACAAAAAGATGTAATATCATTTCTAAGCTTAGCGATTTTTTAGGGTGGAAAATATTTAGCCAAAAAATTTTATGATAGTTCTCCCCAAGTTTTGATAGATCCAGGTGCTAATGAATTTAACCAAGCTTTAGCTTTATCCCTTAATGAAAAAGGAAAAAGTCTAAGTCTAACAACATCATTAGACACTCCACCATATTTAAAAGTAGCACATATTTCAAAAAAACTAGCAAGATGTAAGTTAGGATCCTCAGTAGGTGTTCCTCCAAACTGATTTTTTTGTATCATTTGGACAATAGCAGGTTTAAGCTCAAATGAATTAGCATCAACATTAGGATTTTGAGTAGTTAAGTGAATTTCATCTGCTGTCAAATTATCATAATCTTTTAATGGTTTTTCTCGATTTTCATTTATTTGATTATCTAAATTATTCGTCATTTTTGTTAAAGTTTTGAATTTTTTTTTGTCCTTTCTGAATTTTTCTAATAGTACGTTCTAATTCCGAATCGTAGGGTACTAAACCTTCAGATCTAAAATTTTGCATAAACAAATATAATAAGCTAAAAAAATTTTCTTAAAAATACTCTTAAGTATATATAGTTATAATTTTTTTGAATTTTTTATTTTTAATATTTTATCTCTAAATTTTCTAATTTACGAAATATGTTTTATTTATCGTTATCTTCGACGGCAATGACACAAAAAACTTAATCCCATAAAATATAGTTCTTTAAAATTTATAAAGTTGACTCCACTTTTCAACAAATTTATAAAGCTGACACAAAAAACTTGATCCCTAACCTTTACCACTTAATAGGTGGGGTCAATATGGAGGAGCTCAGGGTGAGTCCCCATAGGATTGCTTGGCCTTAGGGTTGACTTAGGGTGTTGGTCTTGAGCTAGTGCATACACTACTACCCACTTGCACATCACATCCCACTCATAAACCTAAACCCAAACTTCTTAACTTTGATCCCTTGATATTTTGGGAGACTCATGTAGATGGCCACCTAGACCCACTAGCCCTGGGCTAGGGTTTATATAAGACTAGTACATAGAGGACTTAAATGGAGATTCCATTGGTCCATAGCTACAAAAGGGTGGTTGGCACCTCACTTTCACTAAAATACCTAACTTACCCTGCCTTCGAAATCTACCCAATTGACCAAAACACTCCAAAACCTTAAGTTCGAGCAAAATTCCCAATTTCACCCAAAATACCCAAATTTATTCAAAAATCATCTCAAACCATTTGAAACCACCCAAATTGCCCAAAACTTATCAAAATTGCAAAAATTACCAAAGTCCTCCCATGTTTGCAAATATTAAAAAAATACCCTTGGTGACACAAACTTTCCCAAAACTTTTGAAATCATTTCAAATGTCTCCAAAACCAGTTTGGATCCTTCAATTGAACCCAATTTGACCTCTTTTAACCAAAATCCCCAAATTGCCCTTAAAGGCCCAATTACGCAAATTACCCCCAATGTCCACCAATTTGGTTCTAATTTCCCCCAATTTCAGTTCTAAACTCAAATTCATAATGTCCAAACTCAATTTAGACCAAATCCAAGTCCAATTGACCCACATTAGAATCCAATTTTAATCCAAATCAAAAAGCTTCAATTTGGCCCAAAATTTAAATCTTACTCAATTAAACCACAAATTTATCCAATTGCTCAAATTTTGCATCATAAACTCTCAAAATACTTCCTCATACCAAATTGAACCTTCAATTGGCCTTGGTAATGCCCTTCAAGCCTCAACTTCACTCAAAACCAACTTGGACCAAAACCCCCAATTTTGCCCTAATTTAGCCATGTCTTCAAATGTCACCAAATTGAATGCCCAAATCCCAAAATTGAGACCCAATTAAAGCTGAAAACTCTTCATAACATCTTTCAAGACCTTTTTGAACCCTCAATTTGGACTTGACCCAACTCTAGCCTAACCTAAACCCAAGTCTTGCCCAACACCCCCAAATTGACCAAATGTCCTAATTCCTTCAAATTGACCCACCAAATTAATTCAAAATCACTCCAATTTTTTTTTTAAATTCTTTGTGACAATCATCCACATAATATTGATCAATCAATTGATCCCAATATGATTGTTGACCTCACTTTTGGTTGAGGTTTAGTTTTCCCTCTTTAGAAACCTAAGGTCTAGCCATAGGAATTTCCTGTTGACTATTCTTAGAAAACTAGAAAAGGAATTCTCACCTTTAGAAACTCTAAACTTTTCTGTGCTCAACTTGAAGTTTCATATACTGGTCCTAACCTCTAGCACTTAGTAGGTGGGGCCACTATAGAGGAAGCGCAAGGGGAGTCCTTATAGAACTATTTGGCCTTAAGGTTAACCTTGGGTGTTTGTCTAGAACTAGTTCACTCACTTGCACTCACTAGTACCCACTTTTACTCACAACCTAAAACCCAGATTTGTTGACTCTAAATTGATCCCTTGATCTTTGGGAGACTCATGTATATAGTCCCCTAGACTCGGTAGCCCTAGGCTAGGGTTTAGCTAAGACCAGTACATAAAGGACCCAAATAAGGATTTCATTGGTCCATAGCTCATATAAGATGGTTGGCACCCCAATTCTACCAAAATATCCAACTCAGTCTTTTGCTCCCAAATCCACCAAAATTACCTAAATGCCCTTGAATCCTTAAATTTGACCAAAATTTTCAAATTCATCAAAAATACCTAAAATTATTCAAAAATTATTTCAAACCATTTTAAACTACCCAAATTGCCCAAAACATCCCAAAAATTCCAAAATTACTAAAAAACCCTCAAATTTGCCAAAACTACAAAAATACACTTGGTAGGCCAAACTTTCCCAAAACCCTCAAAATCATTACAAATGTACCCAAAATCAATTTGGACCCTTTAATTAAACCCAATTTTTCCAATTTAACAACTTTGTCCAAAAAGCTTCAAATTGCCTTTAAAGGACCATTTTCTCCAAATTCACCTCAAATACCCATTAATTTGGCCCCAATCCTCCCCAATTTTAATTCTAAACTCAAATTTTTCTTTCATATGATTAATTCAAACCAAATCTAAGCTTAATTGACCCATGCTTTGAGCTCAATTTTGATCCAAATTAAACCTCCAATTTTGACCCTATGACTTAATCTCACCTAATTAAACCATATGATCCACTCAATTGCCCCAATTTGAATCCTAAATTCTTCCTAAAAATCCTACACATAAAACTAGACCTTCAATTGGCCTTGGTAAAGCCTCAATTTCACTCAATTTCAACCCACATTCAAAATCCCCAAATTTATCCTGAATTGGCTATGTCTCTAAATTCCACCAAATTGAAAACTCTTTATGACATTCCTCTAGACCATTTTGAGCCATCAATTTGGACCTAACCAAACCTTAGCCTAACCTAAACCCAAGTCTAACCCAACACCCCCAAATTGACCAAATGCCCGAAATCCTCCAAATTGAACCTCCAAACAAATTCAAAATCACTCCAAATCTTTTATAAACTCCTCATGTCCGTTACCCACACAAAATTGATCAACCAATTGAGCTAAATATCATGGCTAGCTCAACCCAAAACCCACATCAAGCCACTTGACCCAAATAGACTCTTTCAACTAAATTGACTTAATCAAACCAAATTGGTCAACCAAGGACCCCCATAGCCACTAAGCTCCTCCTTTGGATCAGGCTGAACCACCCTAAATCCACCCAAGTGAGCTATGGACCAATGGGTCCCTAAATTAAGGGATTTCATCCCATATTTAGGCCTTAACCAAGAAATCTCCTCCATCAAGACAAACCATTAAGGGTTAATCATAATTAACCCTCTCCCTGGCTCACCTGACCATCTGACCTCCTCCCTTGCTCTGGTCAGCCACCATACTCGTCGGAAAATGCCAAAGCCGTGAGCCACCACCCCTAAATCAAACTCAACTTTAATTGTAGAGGCCATCTCACCTTAAATGTTGTTTAGAGCTCCTCAGCCCTCCACCTAAGTAACTCTTTGCACCCATCAACTGGCCCTTAGCTCCACTCTAAGCCCTTCTATTTAAACCATCTTCTCCATGGCCAAAAGAGAGGTGTTCCAAATCCTTGTGGAAACTCTGTCAAAATCTATCCAGAGACTCTCCAAGCATTTCTCAGCTTATGTCAACCATTTTCCCCCTCTGATTCCCACTGTGAGATCCCAATTTTGAGCTTAAACTTTCAAGTCAGATCAAAAAAACTCTCCACAGTCCACCAAACTCAAATTATTTGTGCACACACCATCTCTAGAGTAAGAGGAGTTGATTCCCCATCAAAGCCCCCTCTGAAATGGTCTCCAGGATAGCTCTAGACCAACACCTGAAATCCATCTTGGTCTAAATCATACCTATATAATTCACCAGGGCACAGGGACTAGAGGTTCGTTGGACTCAGCCGAAGCTACCACAACCATCTGATTGAGGCCTCCCTTAAACCAAGGTTATTTTAATTCTCCATGAGTAATGGCTTTTTTTTATTCTTTATTAACCATATAGATGTGTTGGTCTTGAGTAGATGAAAGTTTAGAAACAAACCCCATGTGATTTAGTAGAGTATAGGCAAAGATCTTAAGGTTTTAGTGTGGATGGTTTACAGGTTAGGTACCTTGGGGACAATGAACGGATGTCATTCGATCGTGCGTGTATCAAATGGATGGAGGAGATCAAGCCAGATAGACTCTTGGTATGTGAGCCGTGGACCCGCGACATGCCTAGGTGGAAAGCGCAATGAATGAGAGCGGGTCGCGTCGTCTTTTGGAGCTACCTATGATCCAGTTAGTGCCGCGTGGATAAGTAGATAAATAGAGGTTTTATGAATTAAATTAAATGCCAGATTTTGCAAAATTCATTTCTTTGCATAAAAAATCATAAAAACAAAAGAAAAATACCCTCTTACTCAGTGAACAGAGGAGAATAAAGTGGACCAAAAATAAAAATTATTTGTCAAGTATATGACTTTTAATTAATTAAAGACCCACTGTGGTATTTCAATTCTCCATGAATAAATATGGATCACCATGGCTTGAAATTTCTAAGGTTTATTCCTCATCACAGAAGGGATGTTCTCTGATTCTTCTAAGGTCAGAAGGCATCTCTATGCTTCTAGCACTAATTTTCAAGCTAGGGTGGCAATTTTGGCTTATTTTAATTATATAAATCAAAGTATCATTTGAAAAATTATGACGATAATTTTGGTAGGTTTCCTGTGGTCAGAGAAGTCTAAAAAAGTAATATGATGTTTAGATTTATTTTGTACATTTCTATATTTAATGAAATGTATACACCTTGTGTTAATTTATGTAAATTATATACTTATCAAAAATTGACAAATTCAATTCCACATTGTGCATAAAAATCATATTTACTTACTGTAAAAATTTAAAAATTATATTTGGCTTAGTTCAAGCACTAAAACTGATTTTTAAGGAAACTTTGTATTTTTACAAAAATAATTATAATAAATTAAAAAAGATTAGAAAAATCAACTTTGTATTTTTACAAAAATAATTATAATAAATTTAAAAAGATTAGAAAAATCATGAAAAGTAGTTTCTAAGTTCCTTGTGATCAGGGGCAATTAAATAAAAATAAAATCTATTTTTGTGAAAATATATCATTTTTAAGGTATATTTTGAATTAAAAATAATTTAAATAATCAACATTTTTAAAAATACAAAAAATGGTTTAAAATATGTGCAAGTTTTCCCTAATCACTTAGAATTCTTTACGATATTTTTTCTAATTTTTTAAGTTAAAAATAAATTTTAAAATCTTAAAAGTGAATTTTCCTTATTTTCTTATTTAAATAATTATAATAAATAAATTAAAAATCGTAAAAATACCAAATTTGATTCTCTAAGTTTTTTAAACTCAAAGAAGTCTAATAAAAATAAAAAATTAATTTTGGTAATTAAAACATTATTTTCTATTTAATTAAATCATTGAAATTGATCAAAAATTAAAAAATAAAAATAAAAATTTAATTCAAAAAATCATGAAATTTTGCCTATGTGTTTCTTTGACCAAAGAAAACCTATAATGATTTTCTTATAAATAAAAACTTTATTTTGTATAGCTAAATAAATCTACATTAAAAACCCTATTTCTTGAATTTAAATAATTACTTAAATTTAATTAAATTAAAAAAAAAACAAACCCTATTTCTTGAATTTAAATAATTATTTAAATTTAATTAAATTAAAAAAAAACACATTTTCTCCTCTAATGTTTTAATTGACCCATGGATAGGTCACTCTAAAACTTCTCAAATTCATTTGAATTTTGATTAATGAGTTATGAGGTGGACAGTCCCAAAGGCAAAGGGGTAACTTTAGGTTTTGGTACCTTAATCAAAATTTAGGATTAACAAAGAGAAAATGGGAAATTTTGATCATAATGAACATCTTTTAAATGATTGTAATACAATGGGATTAAAAGGTAGGAACTCACTTGCCACCTTTTCTATAATAAGAACAAAATTGTAATTTCCTTAATTATCTTGAATTGGAAGTCAATCAAAATTAAATGATGTTTAAGTGATGTCTTTGAGTGAGAAAGATAATAGTCCATTGGCTTAAGCTAGAAAGATGATAGTTTACTTTTCTTAAACCCAAAGTTGAGAATGTTGTGCTCATTTAATAAGAATACATATTACTTAAATCAAAATTTTGATAATTACCATTCCACCTGTCATGATTGTTAAGGGATTAGTAGTGACATTGGCTTGATATCTACACTCAATTGATCGTATTTATAAGATAACATGATTGGAAATTAACGTCTTTAAACACTACAAGCTTGACCTTAATTGCGGGCACCACAATCTTAAATGACTTAAATTTGCCTTAGGGCACCCACTCACATAACTTTTAAATGAAACATCAATTGATTAATTGGGTTTTACTGAGCAAGGGGTAGTCACACTTTGACCTTGGATGATTAATGGAACAATATAATAAGTTCAAAATGAACTTGGAATATTTCAAGAGATCTTCAAAGTGGTTCAGGGTCATGCCTTGAGCATTTTGAAATCTAATGGACATTCTAAAGGGCAAATTGGACTTGCCATATTTTTGTTCTAAAACCATCCACTTGGATCTTTTGAGATTCAATAAAGCCATAACTTGAGGTTTGGTAGCTAAACCTTCATCTACTACTATAATTTAAATTCCCTGAAAAATTATGTACATGCTTTGCAAGTACTAACCTTTCAGGTGGAGGAACGAGAACAATCGACAGGTACGCTTTTAAATTATTGCATTCACCTTTTTGTACGTCTCGCCTTGAGCTTGCATGTTAAATAACGATGTCACCCTGCAATGCATGAAAACCAAAATTTCTAGGATAGCCATAAAACCAAAACAAAAACTAAAAATCAATTAAGATAAAATTTACCGCCACAACATTCAAAATATAAGGCAACTCAAAATTTAATCACAAACATCACAAAACAAAAATTGCAACTAAATTAAAACATCTCTATCAAATGATCGGGACTCCCTTAGAGGAGGTAACCTATGTTTGCTAACGAGATTTCCCACAGTCTAAATGAAAGTATGGAACTCATTAATTTGATTTTAGTAAATTCATTTGGACTAAGTGAATCCGAAAAAAAAGTAGCAGTACCGATACGAGGGAACCGTGGGATCCTTACAAGTGCTGCTCTAATCAATTTTAATATGCCCCATAGTATTGAAATAACTATGACCCTTAGGGATATCTGATTTGACAACATAACTTGACACATTAGAAAACTTAAACTTGCTACGACGAGGAGCTTGGAGCTAGCATTGTGGGCAGCACGACCATCTTCAACAGCAGAACATGTCTACAACAGCTAAGTCATTACTTAGATTTAAACAACCAAGCCATAAGACTTCGAGGTGTTTTGCTTGTGCAACATAAATCCTCAATATTCTCTTTTGGGCCTTTGCATAGCTCTGCTCTATAATTTAAGCCCTAACATGTCTTAGGATTCTGAGGTTGTCGTTCGTCATGAGCTAAATCCTCATTTCTTTTAGGCTATTTGTGTGATTATTTCACGTGAGTGTAAGCCCTAATTAATAAAATTGAAAGGACTAAATATTTAAATATTTCACTCCAAAATTGAAGACAAACTATAGGGTGGCTTGGGAAGTCGTCGAGGTTCTCCTTTCGATCTGTGACATCCCCTAAATAAATCTTCCAAATTTCAGTTATTCCCCTTTCACGCCTCTTTTTACGATCTTATTGAAAATTTCTATCTTTTTCACCTATTTAAAGATAATATTCCCTTATTTTTATCGAGTGTTTTCTTAGGTGACTTTGATTATCTAACATGTAATTAACTATATGCCCTTGCCTTTATAAGAAGCTTTTCGAACTCAGCTTAATATAAACCCCATTTAATTCTTTGTATTAAATAGGGAACTTGTCGGCTAATAAATAAAATGGTTTTTGCAGACCAAACGGATGTCATATATTTCTTAGTTTATTTAATAGATCCTCACCCTCAAGTCCTGTGTTTATCTTTCGGAATAGATACATAGCTTAAGGTGTAGTGTTCTCTCATTTGAACTATGAAAGATATGTAATCAGTTTGATTTCATATTTTTCATATATATATATATATATATATATTAAATGCCTTTCCGAAGTGGGCGACGAAATTTTGATTCCGGCGATCGATAGCTTCCAACAGGCAACTCCTTAACTTCTTAGTTCCGCCCAGCTTATGGCGACTCTGCTGAGGAATAGCCTCTCTCTCTCTCCATAATAATCAAGAATTATTATCTTCATACATTGGTAATGTGTTCATGTCCACCATTAACCAGATTACACTTCTTCTATTGGCATGTTTCACCCATTATTCCTTGAGTAAGTACGGTCAGCTCTTTTGGACTTCAGGACTGTCTGTTCAATCACCTTTAAATAGGAAGGTTCAGGAGGCCTATGGACTTTTTAATCTTATTGTGGGGTCAAACCCCCAATAGGTGTGTTGGTTGACTAGTTCCGCGCGGGCATTGTGCGCTGTAAAGTTTGTCTCACACTGGGTCCCGCACTAGGTCCAGAACTTCACTTTTTCCCTTTCGAGTTTGTTTCGAGTTTGATTTGCTATTTTCGATTTGCTATTTTCCAAATTAAATCAGATTGTGTCATGTTGTGCTTGCTCTTTGATTTTACTTATATTAATTAAATCTTTCTACTTTCAAAATATAATTACTAAAGTCTTAAAATCTAAACAAATTAAATAAACACTTACCCGGTCTACAGATCGGTCACTGTTAATTTGTAGTGGTCGCACTAAGATTATGAGGAATTGGCCAAATAACTAATCCAAGAACTTTCTTTTTTTGAAGCTGTTGTAATGGTGTTCCAAAAGCTCCCTTTTTCTTGCAACCTGCTGACGAGCCATAGTGCCTGCAATGTCACTCCGACCATCAAGTTCGCAGCAAGATTTGATGAACTTGAGGTTATACTCGAGAAAACCCCGTTCGTCATGATGAAAGTCACCGTTCTAGACGTTTCAGAATCGTCTACAGAGTTTAACCTAAATTGCCCTCAGGATTTCCCTTCTCACAAGAGAGTCAAGGCTACTGCCACCATGACACCTACTAAGCCTATTGTTCCCGTTTCTGCTAAGGGAAAGGAAGTTATGATCGTTGAAGACCCGACTAAAGGATTGGTTATCCTGCGTCAGTATTTGAAATTGGAATGAGTTCAAGGACCACACCGTTAACTCAAAACCAAAGGAGAAACCGCAGCCAGAAGGTTTGAAGGGCTACTAAAGAATAGATTTCTAAGGAAGTACCTGTTTTTGACATTCCTCATTATGAGGAGTCAAGATTACTAAAGACCTATCCACTTCTGCAAGAGAGTAGGTTCCTTCTCTTATGGAATACTAATTGGTACGAAAGTATCCATAAGATTGCCGTTACTTTACCGTCACCTCATGGACATGGTGGGGAGAGAAAGAAGCCTGCTCTTATCACTCAAGTCAGTACAGTTTTCTATAGACTAGCTGCCAAAAAAGGTTATTCAGCTGGTGAGTTACTCAAATAAGTGGGATGTGCAATATCCCCTCACATGAAGAAAGAAATTCTAAGAGACGTCAGATCTACCAAAAGATCTCAGAAATCAACTGAAGCTTTGCCTGCTTGTATTCCCATTTGGTTCCGCTTAGGAAGCAAAGTTGATACCACCATTGTTGCTACTGATTATGTTATCACTAGACCTGCAGGACGTTGACCAGTTAAGTCACGTCTGGGTCCAAGAATTCTACCAATTACCACTCACAAGGATGTTCTTAAAGTTTTGAAAAAAAAGACGAAGAGATCACCCAATGTTGTATTTGGTGTACACCATGGAGAGCATACTTCTCTTCGGCATGATGATATTTCTGCTTAGACACTCCATCTCAAGACATCACCATCAAAGAAAAAGGTGTGGGTACTCAAGGTTGCCGTACCAGTACACCAGTACAATCCAGTGAGCCCGAAGGGCAGGATCATGGAATGAAGCACGGGTCTTAAGTATCTAGCATTATCTCAGCAATTTCTAGCGATATGGATGAGCAAGTAGAGGATTTCCAGCAAAGTCCTCTAGATCTCAAGGTGTTACAAGAATGAATAATTGAAGAAAAGGTCAAACAACTGAGGGTCAAGATTTCAGAGTTGGCCAGAGAATATGGTGTTTCCACTGATGATGATGAAGACTTTGACTTCAATGATTACCTGGAGAAAGATTTCATGGATATCCATGTCAATGAGACCAGAGCAACTGAATCCACGCGTGACCCTCAACCTCTCATCGAAGAGAATGTTGTAGATGATCTGCGTAGGGCTGCCTTTCTAAGGGATGAGCAAATCAGCCAAATGGAGAAAAGAATGGAAGAGATGGCCACTGCCATGACCGCCATGGCCACAGTTCAAGGTCAGTCTCAACCATCACAGTTAGCCTCCCCAGAAGTCAATCAACCAAAGATTATACATATCACAGAGGAAGTTTCCTCAACAAATAGAGATGAGCATTGAAAGAAGGATTCTTCATGAAGTGCCATACCAGAAAAGGAATTTAAGCTAATGTTCGAGCAAGTTCGGGAGGTTGTAGCCCAATCTAAGGGCGGTGCATTGATTTTGAAGGGTAGACCATACTCAGAGGAGTTCGATGTCGTACCATACCCTAATAAGTTTGTGTCACCAAACTTTAAGATATTTGATGGGACTGGAATTCCCATAAAGCATATAGTACATTTTCGAGCCAGTTGTGGTAATACGAGAGGTAAAGAAGCTTTTCTCTTTTGATAGTTTGTCAACAGCCTGTCAGGGATCGCTTTTCATTGGTAGGCCGAACTACTTAACAGATTAGTCAAGATGTTCGCTGAGATAGAACAATTGTTTGTGAAGAGATTTGCTGGAACACAACATCATGTGTCTATTGTTGATCTTGTAGTAGAGAAGCAAAAGCCCAACAAGATTTTAGTGGACTACATTTTGAGGTGGAGAAACCTTAACATGAAATGTGAACCTCCTCAACAGGAACATCATGTAATTGAGATCTTACTCAAGAGCATCCATGGGCCAGTAGCTTTCATGCTCAAAGGAATCACCATTAAATCCTTTGAGAAACTACTCATCAAAGCAAGGAATCTTCAAGAAGAAGTCAAACATATGGATTCCCAAGAGAAAGTTAAAAAATCTAAGATGACTGGGGCATTTGAAAAGAAGTCTGAAATAGTGACAACGGTCGATAAAGGAAAGCAGCCAATGAAGATCCATGTAGAAAATTCTCATCACAATTCTTAGTCGTCATTGCAACATGCTCAACAACAGACACAATAGTATGGCTAGTCTAGCCAGTAATTGCCTTAGGAGGGATCGTACCGAATGGAAAATAGAAAGGGTTCGTCCTTGACGGAATGAAGGAGAATGGCTTATTCCTTCAAAGAAGAAGTGGTACCCAAAATGTTCAGAAGTCTGATGAAGAAGTCTGAGTTCAGATTATCAGATCTGAAGATACTCGAAGAGGTCAACAAAAAGGATCAACCTAATTATTGCTCGTATCACCAAATTCTTGGACACACTATTGAGGATTGCTTCATCTTTAAATTTTGGCTCGAGAAAAATCTTAAGGAAATATAACGATCCCGTAAGAGTATTTATAAGAACATGAAAGAGGTTTTGTAAATATGATTTCAGCAGAGCCAATCTCTCCGATAAATCCATTTTCAAAAAAAGATGGATGGAGTACAGTTTGGAACAAATCGTCCAAGAAAATACTGGACCAAATTCAAAATGCTTCAAGGCAAGCCTCAATTTAGAGTCTTCAGCCTGCTAAGCCACAGATTAAGATTTTGCCAGGAAATTCGCCACCACCAAAGAAGAAGAAGAAGAACACCACCACGAAGACTGATAACATAAGGGGTAGGATAGGGGGGGCTGCCTTATAGGGGCTGCCTTTGCTAGATTAGTTGTCTCAGATTCGAGGAAGAAAATCCTTGAACCCCTGATGTAGTATTATTATCTTTTTCCCCTCAGGGATCTTATGAATATAGTTATTATGATTTTACCTACATTTTAACTATTTTTAGTGATAATGAAATCGATTATGACAAATCTAACTTCAATCTTGATTCCCAAACTTATCCTCAAATCATACTTAAGTCCGATGAACCTGTTAGCAAGACCGAAGAAGACATCGACAATACTGATTACGACAGCACCGGGAGTGAGGGACCAATTCTCGAGTACCATGGTGCACCACTTGCCATCAACTTAGATCTTTCCGACCAAGAAGAAACACCAAAAGATTCACCTACAACATCTCAAGAAGAAAAAATAGTAGAAGTGAACTTAAGGAGTGGGAAAGTATTACCCTTGAGGTCAGCTCCAACGGATAAAGGAAAGCAAATAGTAACTAGAGAAGAGCTAACTCCACCTATGCCAGAGGAAGAAACTCATAATCAAGTAAAGATTGGAGGATCATACAAAGTGTATTACAACACGCTAGATCGTCATAATCAAGTAAAGATTGGAGGATCATACAAAGTGGATTACAACACGCTAGATCGTCTTAGGAAGTTGTTGGCCAAATTAAGCATTTATGATCTTATAATCCTATCAAAGGAGATGAGAGTGTCTCTGGTTACAACTTTTCTTGATCCAGATATTTTCTTAGCCTAGTTGGCCAGAACATCCTTGGATGAAGTTTGCCCTTTGAAAGAATGATTGGGGGTAACCTTTACAGATGAAGAGTTGTTGCTTGGTACCGCCGACCATAATCGTCCACTCTTCATCTCTGTTAACATCAACAGATTTGTGTTGTCCAGAGTTTTGGTAGACCTTGGAGCATACCTCAACTTAATGAGCCTACAAACATTGGCCTATTTGGACATTGAAAGTCAGGAGCTTACAACCGATAAAATGATGCTAAGAGGGTTCAACAAAAAAGGAGAGAGAACCCTTGGATTAATTACATTACTTATGAAAGTTGGAGAAATAGTAACAATTGTTAAATTCTATATTATCGACGTCGAAACCTATTTTAATGCTCTACTAGGTCGACCATGGATTCACGAACACAACATGGTTCCCTTATCTCTACACCAGTGCATTAAGTACTACAAGGAAGGTTAAGAACATTGCTTCAAGGGAGATTTACAACCATTTTTAGTTCATGAAGTTGACATTCATGAAGATGCTACCTACTATGCATCTCTAAAGAAAATTGTCTTCTCTCACAAAGTTTTGGAAAATAAAGTGGAAGATTCAGAAGAATAAAAAAGAGGAAGTCATTTAGCTCTGCTTCAACGATCTTTCACCACTCTTTTGCAACGATTTGGTGGGGGTTCTTTTAGTTCGCATACCCGAGGTCGAGGTTGGGGACATGGACGAGGAAGAAACAACTTGATTGTTGAACGAACTTGGCCGACCATCAACATTGATGATGAAGAAAGTTCTGAAGATGAAGTAATGATGACAAAATAGAAGAAGCCACAGTACGAGATATCCTTAGAAGATGTGGAGAAAAGTAAATATGAGATAATGTATGATTGGAGAAACCACTATGTGAACTCCTTGACCATTTCTCCAATTCACCCTCAAAAAGGTCGAGTGTATAGAGGTCAAGGAGGCCCATATCGCTGGTTCAGAGCCGATCAAAATTTACCGTGCTTCTACTTCTACTAATCTTGAAAATGATGTAAATTTGGATGAGGATCCTAATGAATTAATGGAAGTACATTTTGGTTACTTTTGCCTTGTGTATAAAAGTTAATTCAACAATGAAATTTGCCAAAATAAATGCCAAAAGATAAATTACAACTTTTTGAAAAAATATGAGATGTTAAAGGTCGAACTCCAAACTTGAAAGAGGGTCTCAGAAATGATTCAGAATTTTCCAAGATTCTTATTAGTGAATTTGAAGAGGATTGTCTTGTTGTGGAGGATGACTCTTGTGATTAGCTAATAGAAAATGCCACTCTAGAATTTGAGGAAGAAATCAAGCCAACTGTTGATGAATTGAGGGAAATTAACCTCGGTATGGAAGAGCAGCCCCGACCTACATCTCTAAGCTCTCTACTCAATGATGAAGAATCTTTAGAGTTGATCATACTGTTAATAGAATTCAAATATTTCTTCGCATGGAGTTATGATGAAATGCCAAGACTATCAGCAAAAGCTACAGTTCATAAAATCAGGGTGGACAAAGATATGACCCCAATAAAACAAGCTCCAAGAAGAATGCGCTTCAAATTAGAGCAGCAAGTCATTGCCGAGGTGAAGAAGTTAATAGATGCTAACTTTGTGCGGGAAAAGAATTACTCCGCATGGTTATCTAACATTGTTCCAGTAAAAGAAAAATGAATAAATCCATGTGCCAAATTTAGGGATTTGAACAAAGCATGTCCAAAGGATGAATTTTCATTGCCAATACCAGAAATGATGGTGGATATCGCTTCGACACATGAGATTTTCTCCTTTATGGATACATCGTCGGAGTATAACCAAATTAAGATGGCTCCAGAAGATGCAGCACTCACAGCCTTCAGAACAACTATCAAAATTTTTTGCTACATAGTGATGTCATTTGGGCTGGAGAACACTAGAGAGACATACCAACTAGCTATGACAAAGATTTTGTATCATCTTATTCACAACTAAGTGAAATGCTACGTGGATGATTTGGTCATCAAAACTAAATAAAAAATAGAACATTTATATTATTTGAGGATTGTGTTCAAACGATTATAAAAAAATGATCTTAAGATGAATCCCTTGAAGTGCGCTCTCGGCATTGCCTCCAAGAAATTTCTTGGATTCATTTTCCGTTATCGGAAAATCAAGATTGACTCGGATAAGATTAAAGCTATCTTGGAAATGTCTCCTCCCAAAACCTTAAAACAACTACGTTCCTTCCAAGGAAAGTTGGCATATCTGAGACACTTTATTTCTAATCTCTTAGGTAAGTGTTAGGCCTTCTTAGCATTAGTTAAGAAGGAAGTCAAATTTGTTTGAGAAGAGAAATGTCAGTGGAATTTTTAGGACATTAAATAATATTTAATTTCACCTCCTATTTTGGCAGCCCCTATCCCAGGAAAAGCTTTAATACTTTATATCGCAGCCTTAAATGACTCTCTTGGAGCCCTCTTAGCCCAAGTCAATGCTGAGGGTAAAGAAAATGCACTCTACTACTTGAGTCGCCTTCTAAAACCGATGAAGATAAGGTATCTGCCTATTGAGAAAGTATTCTCTAGCTTTAATTTTTGCCGCCCAGAAGCTCAGACATTACATGTTGTTTCATAAGTTAAATTTAATTTCAAAGTTAATATGTTGCAATATTTGATGACCCGACCAACACTCTCTGGATGTTTAGAAAGATGGTCAATAATTTTGTTGCAATTTGATATAACTTTTGTTCCCCTCTGACCAAAGAAAAATATATTGAGATTTTCGTACCTCTTTTATACTGTTTTTAATGATATTGCACTTTAAAGAAATGTATTTT
>NW_018240316.1:67173-68436 GCF_001263595.1 Phalaenopsis equestris | reverse complement strand
AATTGATTTGTTAAAATATGTTGAGTTTTACAACTAAAGTGAAGATTACATCCAAGATTTAGGGAGGTCAAAGCCCTTGGAAGTTGGGTGCAAATAAATAGGGAAATATTACTTTCAGGCGTAGAATTGGAGATTTTAGAGTGACAAACTAAAATCCCCAATTCAATCCTATCATTTGGGTGCTAATGTGTAGATGTTAGCCCTCAGGTGAGGGGAATGTGGGAGCTCCAAAGTGAGAGCCGGTATCCTCGCAGCCTAGCCACAGAATAAGTAACCAAGCATAGGATTAGTGAATGTTCTTTATGCCTGGACCAAAGGGTAAAGAATAGGTATGCTCCTATTTGCTCCTATTTGGCAATATAAATTGAACTAATTCATTTTATCCATTCACTATAATTTCTTGACAATGAGAATGATGCTTTCTTATGTATTGAATATCACAAATTAAACCCTAGTTTCTATCATTAGTTATTTATTAGTTATCCAAATTATTTACTTATTTTAATTGTCTATTAGTGACAGATAAGCAAATTGAACGCCGTCGTTGCAGTTGAAGTATTACTTTTTATTAAGCCTTAGTCCGTAGTATTCTCTTTCTCCTTGTGGGATTGATAATTAGGACTTCATTAGAGCCCTATATTACTTGAGCGATACGTATACTTGCGTTGACAAATTCGACTTTGACATTATTGAATATGATATCTATCCATCTATATTAAATCAAACACATATATATAAAAAGTCGTAGTTAAGATTTTGACACCATTGCTAGAATTTAAATCTCTTAGTAGCATCATCAAATTCTTGTAATTATCGATTTACAAAAAGAAAACAGGCGGTCAAGTTTTTGGCATCGTTGTCGGGGAGAATTTTAGGATTTTTTTTTCTTTCCTGGTAAATATTTACTTATTTATATATTTATATATTTATATTTATATTTCTAAGTTTACCTCACAAGTGAAAATATAACATAATAACTTATCTCAATCTCCTCCCCAAGCAAATCCTTTGAAGTCCTTTAAATCACATTCTCTTCTTACAATATCACTAAATTCTCTAGAAAACCGAGAAATTGTGAGACAATGGGAAACGTGATGGACAATCAAGGAATAGAGAATGAACACCAACCTAGACCCTTAAGAGATTATGCAAATCCTACAACAAATGAAATCCACTTATCTATCCAAAATCGTGGTGTAGCTACTAATTCATTTGAGCTTAAACCTGATATTATCCAAATGGTACAAAACAATCAATTTGGAG
>NW_018240316.1:66595-67090 GCF_001263595.1 Phalaenopsis equestris | reverse complement strand
TGTGCTACTTTTAAATATGACAGAGTCTCAAATGATGTTATTAGACTTAGACTTTTTCCTTTTTAACTGTGGGATAAGGCTAAGATGTGGTTAAACTCGTTAGCACCTGGATCTATTAGAACTTGGGGAGAACTGTCACAGAAATTTCTAACCAAATATTTTTCTTCATCCAAGACTACTAAATTAAGAAATGACATTACATCGTTCTGTCAGATTGATGGAGAGTCAATATATGAAGCTTGGGAGAGATTTAAAGATCTTTTTAGGAAATACCCTCATCATTCGTTACCAGACTGGTTAATAATTCAAACCTTTTATAATGGATTAGTGGGATCTCTTAGATTGATTATAGAAGTTGTGGTTGGTGGTTCTTTAATGTCAAAACCTTTTGATGAGGCTTATTCATTAATAGAAGAAATGACTACCAACAATTTTTAATGGCCCTCTGAGCGGGTAAATCCTAAAAGAGTAGCTAGTATTCATGATTCTCATGCA
>NW_018240316.1:65387-66482 GCF_001263595.1 Phalaenopsis equestris | reverse complement strand
AATGGCCCTCTGAGCGGGTAAATCCTAAAAGAGTAGCTAGTATCCATGATTCTGATGCAATATCTATGTTAGCTTCGCAGATTGCTGCAATATCAAAGAAATTAGATCATTATGGGATGAATTATTCTTCAACACCTCTTATGATGGAAGAAAATTCATCTGGGCAATTTGTGGATCTTCAACCTTCATATGAAACCTTAAATGCTATTAATAGACCCAACAACCCATATTCGAACTATTATCAGGTTGGAAGAATCATCCAAATTTTAATTGGAATAACAATTCTTCTACAAATTAACAGTGAGCAAACAACTCAGTAAACCCATTAGGACATTCATCCAACCAAGGAAATATTAACTATAGACCTTCTTATCCTCAAGGATTTAACAGTAATACTCAAATTAAGGAGAAGAAGTTATCTATGGAAGAACTGATATTAAACATGGGTCAACAATTACAGAAACAAGGAAATCAATTACAGATTTAAGGAAATCAATTACAACATCAAGAAACTGCTATTAAGAATATTGAGAACCAATTAGGGCATATCTCTACTGCGCTTAGTAAGCGAACATTAGGAACTTTTCCAAGTACTGTGGAACCAAATCCTAAAGTTAAAGGAAAAGGGCAAATCAAGGCGATTCAATTACAAAGTGGAAAAGAATTGGAGAAAAGAGTGCAACAAGAAATAGAAACTAAAAGAGAGAAAGTGGATACCAAAAAAGAAAAGGATCATGAATACCCAGATTTAGAGTATCTATTTACACCAATGAAAACTACTGTGAAAAAACTTTCACCACCGTTTCCTCAAAGATTGAAGCAACAGAAATAGAATAAACAATTTTCAAAATTTTTAGAAATTCTTAAGAAGTTAACGGTGAATATTCCTTTTGTAGAATCTTCAGAGCAAATGCCATTTTATGTGAAATTTATGAAAGATATTCTGAACAAAAAAAGGAAGTTCACGGAAGTTCACGCTATTGCACTTAGCAAAGAGTGTAGTGTAATTATTCAGAAAAAGCTTCTTAAAAAATTAAAAGATCCTGGTAGTTTCACTATACCGTGTGCTATCGGTGAAAAATTTTATGGAAGAGC
>NW_018240316.1:64388-64997 GCF_001263595.1 Phalaenopsis equestris | reverse complement strand
ATGGAAATTATTGAACATCTACTGAATGAACATTTTAAAGAACATTTTGAAAATAAAAAGTATTTTGAAAAAGAAGAGCATTTTGAAGAACAATTTGAAGAAAATGATGAAATTATTCTGGACAAATTAGAAAATGAAGAATTAGATTATGTTCAGGAAAGATTTGAGATTTTGGATATTACAGAAAACACTTATAAGAATTTATTTACATCAATTATAAAACCACCTGAAATTGAGTTGAAAACATTACCGAGCCACTTGAAGTATGTATTTTTAGGAGACTCATCTACATTACCTGTTATTATATCTTCAGAATTAAATGATTTACAAGAACAAAAACTGTTAGATACATTAAAAAGATATAAGAAAGCTTTTGGTTGGACCTTAGCGGATATTAAAGGAATCAGTCCCTCGATCTGTATGCACAGAATTATATTAGATGAACAATATAAACCAAGAGTTGATCCACAAAGGAGATTAAACCCTATAATGAAAGAAGTAATAAAAAAAGGAAATTTTGAAATCGTTAGACACTGAAATTATATATCCTATTTCAGATAGTGCATTGGTAAGTTCAATTCATTGTGTACCGAAGAAAGGAGGAGTGAC
>NW_018240316.1:59528-60784 GCF_001263595.1 Phalaenopsis equestris | reverse complement strand
CCTTAGTTCCGGATAAGTCTTTGGTGATCCTGCGCCGAATCAAGAAATTGGAAAAGGAGGTACAAAACGTGATGAATACAATTAATAATATCTCTGATTTCTTTGATCACTTAGACTGGAGGATGAAAGAACATTTCGCTCATTTTGGACATTTAGAAGATAGCTTGATACGACTGATGAGGAGGACGAAATTAATTGAGGAGGATTCAACTGAAGAATTTCCTTTCCGACTCTTCTACAATCTCTTCGTTTATGTGCAATCAATGGGTGATCTCAGAGGAGAAACGAGCATAGAATCTGATGAGTAGTAGATTTACTATGCTACCTTTATGTTTATGTGTGTTTAAATTTTACTTTATATTTGCTTTGCTTTACAATTATGCTTATAGATCTCTGTATAGTTGAGACTAAGCATAGGATGTTTTGTTTTCAGTGTTTTGAGTGTTGTGGTTTGGATTGCGATGCTAAATTAATGTATTGAGGTTGAGAAAATATCAAATTTAGGTATGTTATGTAACGTTTATTGTACCCCTTGGAATTTATATATAAATGTGATGTTTTATTTTGTGAAAGTTTAGATGTGTTAAGTACATCATTTAACTATTTAAAATTATGTTTATGAAGATTAAACGGATATCATTTATGCTTAGAATTGATCAAAATTGCAAAAATACGTAATCTGGACATAATTATTAGAGCCCGCCAACAGCGCCCTTGACGCCGCCGACGGCGGGAATTTCCTGAGACTTAGGTTCAAAAACATAATAGAGCGCCGACGCCGCCATCGACTCCGCTGTTGGCGAGATTGCAAAAATACCTCTTTAACCATGATTTAGACCGGTCAACCGCCACTATTCATCATCCCCTTCCTCCTAAAAACACCAATTTTGAATTAGGGCTTGGTAAATCTTGGATTGGGAGACAATTTCAAGGCTCTTTGACACAGGACTTGATCTTCTTTAAGTAAGAGCTTCACTCCAAGTTAAAAATATTTGATCTTCACCATGTATTTCTTCCAAATTGAGGAAACCAAAAAATTTGAAAATGTGAAGAAAATCTTGGAAGAAATTCATGGATCTTAATGTTGAACTCTTTGAATTACCATTGGAAGCCATGATTTACATATTAGAAGTAATTTTTAGAATTTTCCTTTAATTTGATTAGATTAAAAATGGCTCCACATCAAAAAAGAATAGTTGAGTTCGACGAGTCACGCTTCGTTAATGTGATGGCTCAAACTCGATTTACTTCAATAC
>NW_018240316.1:57672-58303 GCF_001263595.1 Phalaenopsis equestris | reverse complement strand
CCACCTGTATCATTTCATATTGAAAAATTTAAGTTTGGGAGAGGGAAGAAGAAGATTAACTATTAGATGTTCTCAATTTAAATATTTTCAATAATTATTACTATGATTTTATGTAGTGAATTTAATTCAGGTAACTATATTTTGTAGATATTTAAATATTATGATAGATTTAAAGGAATATTTTTGTAATGAAAATTAATTTTGTAACTAAAGATATTTAGTATAAGAGAATAAGACTATAGTTGACTATTTAAAGTAAATGAAACTATATTTTGAAGTATTAAGAATTTGGAAATTCATTTGAGAAGAAAAGATTGGGGCTTAATGATGTAAAAGCTATGAAATATTTATAAGGTAAATGAATGCTTAGAGTTTCAAATTTACGGAAAGAAAGGTTATGTTCAAAATCATTAAAGGCTCTCCAGATATAGTAATCCTCAATTAAAAAAAAGAAAAAGGAAAAAGAAAGGATTGAAAACAATCCAAATGAAAGAAAAAAAGAAAGAAAAATGAAAGCGAGGAGAAGCTTGAGGATATGCCTAATCAAAAATTGGCTTCACTGGACCTACCTAAAGGGAAAACTTAAATACATTCCTGAACTTATATTTATGGAATAGATCTTTTTACTAAT
>NW_018240316.1:49902-56455 GCF_001263595.1 Phalaenopsis equestris | reverse complement strand
TGACAGACTAAAATCCCCAATTCGGTCCTATCATTTGGGTGCTGATGTGTAGATGTTAGCCCTCAGGTGAGGGGAACGTGGGAGCTCCAAAGTGAGAGCCAGTATCCTCCCAGCCTAGCCGCAGAATCAGTAACCAAGCATAAGATTAGTCAATGTTCTTTATGCCTGGACCAAAGGGTAAAGAATAGGTACGCTTCTATTTGGCACAATATAAATTGAACTAATTCATTTTATCCATTCACTATAATTTATTGACAAGGAGAATGATTCTTTCTTATATATTGAATATCACAAATTAAACCCTACTTTCTATCATTAATTATTTATTAGTTATCCAAATTATCTACTTATTTCAATTGCCTATTAGTGACAGATAAGTAAATTGAACGTCGTCATTGTAGTTGAAGTATTACTTTTTATTAAGCCTTAGTTCGTAGTATTCTATTTCTCCCTATGGGATCGATAACTAGGACTCCATTAGAGCCTTATATTACTTGAGCGATACGTATACTTGCGTTGACAAATTCGACTTTGACATTATTGAATATGATATCTCTCCATCTTTATTAAATCAAACACATATATATAAAAAGTCGCAGTCAAGATTTTGACACCGTTGCTGGAATTTAAATCTTCTAGTAGCGTCATCAAATTCTTGTAATTGTCGACTTACAAAAAGAAAAAGGTCTGTCACCCTCCATGCTATAAAGGGATAAATTTTAGCAGATTTTCTTGTTGTACACCCACTTCCAGCTGGGTCCCCTCTTAATGATGAACAACCAGATGAACAGGTATTATAGATGAATTTCTCCAATGCACAATGCTGGGAGATATATTTTAATGAAGCTTCATCAGCCAGAAAAGATAAAGGCTCAGGAACAGTTATCCCAGACAAAGCAGAAATTGGATTGATCTTCATCACGCCATATAAGGGCATGCTGAGATTCTCCTATCACCTGATAGATCCATGTACCAACAATTAAGTAGAATATGAAGCCTTAATTACAGGGTTGGAAGTGGCAATCTCGATGGATATAACAGATATTGTCATCTATAGTGATTCTTAGCTCGTTGTCCAACAAGTCACCGGAAAGTTCAAGATTTTGAAGCTAAGGTTAGCAGAATATCATCAGTACTCGATGAGTTGCTAGCGAAAATTTTCAATGTAATTGTCTACCAGATCCCTCGGGGAGATAATGCACATGCTGATGCTCTAGCAAAACTTGTAAAAGAATTGATGATTGCGGTTGTTGATATCAACAAAGATTGGCATAAGTCATTAATAGAATATTTACAGATTGGAAAGCTACAAGATGACAAGTCAGCAGTGCATCACATCACAAGAAGAGCTATGTCGTATGCTTAGTGGGTGATGTCCTCTATAGAAGATCATTCGATTAGATGTGGCTACAATGTTTGAGCAGAGCCAAAGCACAAAATATTGTTAAAGAAGTACATGTTGGATTGTGTGACACTCACCAGTCAGGGCCAAAGATGAAAATAAAGATCAAGAGACTCAGATATTACTGACCGGTAATGATGTTCGACTGCATGGATACAACCAGAAAATCTCACTAGTGCCAAGTGAATGTGGTGGTCTTGCACTAACCTCCAAATTTGTTACACCCAATCATCATTTCGTGGTCCTTCGAGTGTTGGGGCACAGACATAATAGGTCTGATAGGCCCTCCATCCTCTAAAGGACACAAATTTATACTTTCTTTTACAGATTACTTTTCCAAATAGGTAGAGGCAGTGCTATTGTAAGAGGTTAAAGCACAGCACGCCCTTCAATTTTTCAAAAGCCAAATCATCTACCATTTCAGAGTTCCACGCAGAATAATCTCCAATAATGGGAAAGCTTTCAAGAGCACAAAAATCAATAATTTCATCAAGCGACACGGGATAGTACTCTACAATCTACTATCCCAGGGAAAATGGCCTGGCTGAGGCCTTCAACAAGTCACTAGTACAGATTTTGAAGAAGACACTGGATGAAAATAAAAGAGATTGGCATAAACTGTGAAGCCTTGTGGGCTTACCAAACAACGTTCAGATTTCCCACTCAATCTACACCCTACTCACTTGTCTACGGGTCTGAGGATGTACTACCATTAGAAGTCTAAACACCAACTCTCAGAGTCTTCGTCGCCAATCAACTTACAACGGAAGAAAGTGCAAAACTCAGACTTAAAGAATTGGAAAGTCTCAAAGGAAAGAGACTAGAAGCACAACAACATTTGGAGCTTTACTAAGCGAGGATGGTACAAGCTCATGATAAATTGGTCCGCCCAAGGACGTTCAAAGTTTGTGATCTCGTTCTTGTGCTCAAAAGACATATTCTTGCACGCCGAAAGATACGTGGAAAACTTGAGCCAACTTGGGTGGGACCATTTGTCGTAGAAAAGGTCTACACAGGAGGAGCTACCCGCTAATGATATTTTCAAGGCGAGAGACCCATGTTGTCGATCAACAGAAGATACGATACTTGAAGACATACTATGCAACTTAACATTGCTCGAATTGAATTTTTAAAATTTTGATTATTCTAGGATTATTTATTTGGCCAAATTTTTGTGACCGAGTCCAAAATATTTGTAATAAAATTAACCTCATTAAAATGAAAATTTTTGAATTTACATGCTTCGATTTTGTCCTTTCTACTTTTAAGTTTGATATTTTACTAGATTAAAAAATATGTAAATATAAATAAATGATCTTCTCACTGATACAAACTAACATTTGTTCTAATAAAAACTTTGTTTTGTTTTTGTTCCTACTAAATTTCAATGCACTTATGTTTTTTATGTCATCTGTAAAGAAAATGTACAGAAGCTGATTTTTTTCTTTTAAGGATGGTTGGAATCTCGCACTTAACAAGGAAAGGGCACTGTAGGGTGGCATCATAGACTTTGAAGTGGACTTCGGTCAAGTCAATGTAGACTATGAGGGTCCCTTGATGGACGTGGTCAACCGTCGAGAAAAAGAGGGGTTACCATCAATGTTAAAGATCAGCACCAAGGAGGATTCCTCATTGAAATTCCTCATTGAATCTCATTGAATGGGAAGAAAGTGATAATGCAGCAAGATCTGATGGAGGGGACTAGTTGTCTGCCATCTATGATAACTGCACCAACCAAAATCCTAGTCACTGATAATGACGAAAGACTTCTAGGTGCACCGTTATGAAGGATTCAATGCAAAAATGCCAATCGTCGAAAACACAGAGCTTTCCTATGTGAAGAAAGAAGACGCTAGAAGGAGGCAGAAAACATGCTTACCCCGATTCCTGAGGGGAATATCTATGATCCATGCATGAGAGAGACTTCTCCAGCTTGCTTGCCACAGAGGATGAGTCTGAGTTCACTACAGAGGCGATGTTACAAGAAGTTTCAGGTGATCTTTGCGTGGGTTACCTAACGTGCAACGTTGAAATTTTTACATGGATACTAGCTACAGGGGCGTTTGTGGAATTCCCAGACTGGAACGTCCTCCACCTAGAGCATTACAGCACTCTAGAGGGGTATACGTCCACTGATAGCAGATTTTAGATCACCGATCACTCAATGGTGGAATCATATATTTCGTTGGATACAGAGAGAGACAACACAAGCATGGATTCCTGCTAATATTGAAATGAGGGAGCGTCCCCGCAGCCGCCAATGGTTACCATGGTAGATTTAGACAAAATGAGTAAAGTAAAGAAAAGGCAATTTGAATTTTATGAATAAGTTCAAGGAAGATTTGTCAATGTACTTAAAGGCCTGAAGTTTTACACTAGAGTCTTTTCTAAAAGTGAAGAAAGGAGCATTCTCAACTGCATATTCGACCTAAGTGACAGGGGTTGAGCTGGTCTTCTGATGGAAAAGACCTATTTTAAACCATGAAAATGGATGCGTGGAGAAGGCAAAATCACAATCCAATGTGGTTGCTATTATAATTTTATCAAAGATAGACAAGGAAATCCCCCGGGGATTTTAAGACATGATGAGGTGGATTTGTTACCTCCTATAATAAAGTGGATGATCAAGAGGATGGTTAGGTGGAGCATACTTCCAGCCAATTACATTCCTAACAGCTGTATCATTAATATCTATGATGAACACGATTACATTCCCCCACATATTGAACATCATGATTTTGTGAAACTTTCTTACATGGTCTCCTTCATGAGCAAAAGAAATATTTTATTCAGGAAAGAAATAGATGTCATTGGCCTCTGAGCGTTCAAAGGATCCGTGGAGATTTCGCTACCAGTGGTTTTAGTACTAATTATCAAGGGAAATAGAGCAGACCTGGCCAAGCACTACATTCCAGTGGTACGACACCACATGGTGTCTGTAACTTTCAGAAGGATGGATAACAACAAGATGCCATATGGATTCCGACCAGATCCAGAGTTAGAGGAACTACAAACTTACGAGCTATGAGAGGGTCGCACCTCTATATATATGTAAAAGGAACTCTTATCCTGGAGCGTGGCTTAGTAAATCACCTCGATCAGGAACTCACCCAACTGAAGATGGGCAGTTAGTGGATACCTTTCTGTATCATGTTTTGACACAGTAGATATGATGATATATGTATCAGATATGTTCAGGTTATTATATGTTGGCAGCATGAGATGTTTCAGATATACTTTTGACAGAGTTCAGCATGTTGTACCTTTCGATTCTTCAGCGTATGTTCAATCTGTAACACCTGTTTGAAGCAGATTAATGAATTTTTTTTCAAAATTTAGTCTATTTCTTGAATTTCCCTATTTTTGTGATAGATCCAAAGCCCCAGAACCATGCGTTGGTTCTGAGCTACAATGAATGAAGAACAAAACAATAAAAGTTTGATAATAATAAAAGTTAAAATAAAATACTCCTTTGAAAATTCAACCAAAAAAATTAAGTTTTGAAATATATTTTTATAATTAAATGTGATAAATACAAAAATAAAAGAAAATAAATCTGTTGAGTTGTTTCCCTCGATTTCGAGGTCTCTTACTCTTTGCTCGCGCAACACGACTATCCTTGTCTGCACTAATTTTCTTCACATCCCCGCAAAATTTCACGTTCTGCACAAAATCTCACAAAGTCTCAAAAATTTTTTCTTTCCCAATGTCAACCTTATCACATGTCACATATCTATGAATTCAACACCACAAATTCTCTACACTGCTTTCATATTGTTCTCGAGGTCAGTACCTAAATTCTGATTCCCCTAAATTCTGATTCCTACCTTTTGAGGTCGATATCTAAATTTTGACTCTCTTCTCAGAATTCTTACCTAAATTTCAATTCCCATTTCAGGATCTGTACCTAAATTCTAATTCCCACCTTTCAAGGTGAGTACCTAAATTTTGACTCTCTTTTTGGGATTGATACATAAATTTCAATTCTCATCTTGGGTTCATTACCTAAAATTTGATTCCCTCCTTTCTAGGTCGGTACCTAAATTCCGATTCTCTTTTTGAGATTGATACTTAAAATTCAATCTTCATTTCGGGATCAATACCTAAATTTTGGTTTTTATCTTTTGAGGTTGGTATCTAAATTTCAACTCTCTTTCTGAGTTTGATACTTAAATTTCAATTCCCATCTTGGGGTTAGTACCTAAATTCTGATTCCCTCCTTTTGAGGTCAGTACATAAATTTCAATTCACTTTTTGAGATTGATACCTAAATTTCTATTCTCATTTCAAGATCAGTACCTAAATTCTAATTCTTATCTTTCGAGGTCGGTACCTAAATTCCAACTCTCTTTCTGAGATTGATACCTAAATTTCAATTCTCATCTCAAGGTCGGTGCCTAAATTTTGATTCCCTCCCTTCGAGGTCGGTACGTAAATTTTGACTCTTTTTTCTGATATTGATACCTAAATTTCAATTCTCATTTCAAGATCAGTACCTAAATTCTAATTCTTATCTTTCGAGGTCGGTACCTAAATTCCAAGTCTCTTTCTGATATTGATACCTAAATTTCAATTCTCATTTCAGGATCAGTACCTAAATTCTGATTTCTATCTTTCGAGGATGGTACCTAAATTTTGACTCTTTTTCTGATATTGATACCTAAATTTCAATTCTCATTTTGTGGTCAGTACCTAAATTATGAATTCCTTCTTTTATGGTCGGTACCCAAATTCTAGCTCTCTTTATGGGATTGCTACTTAAATTTCAATTCCCATTTAGGGGTCAGTACCTAATATTTGATCCCATCTTCTAATAATACTAAAATTAAAGTTAAATTTTTTTAGCATCGAATTGAAATTAAATCTTCATCAAGATTGTCGTGGTCAATTTCGGAATCCCTTTTCTTCCAATCCCCAGCAAGAATTTTGAATCCTCAATTTTGATCGAATGTCCATTTGCTAACTCCCCAGTGGAAACAACTACCACTCAATTCTACACTTCTTTCCACGTTTGTTGACTTAGAAGTCTGGGTTGGTTTTATTGATCTCGTCGGTTAATGCCAATATGCATGACCCAAAAAACAAAGAAGTTAAAAGCGGCTCGTAGTAGTGCACTCCTGGTTCATTTGTTGACCTCACTTTTGGTTGATG
>NW_018240316.1:33435-49812 GCF_001263595.1 Phalaenopsis equestris | reverse complement strand
CCCTCACGAACCCTCACCTTTAGAAACTCTAAACTCTTCTGTAACTTGAAGTTCCATCCATATGCTGGTCCTAACCTCTAACACTTAGTAGGTGGGGCCACTATAGAGGAAGCTCAAGGGGAGTCCCCATAGGATTACTTGGCCTCAAGGTTGACCAAGATTTGTTGTTTGATCCCTTGATCTTTTGGGAAACTCATGTAGATGGTCCCTTAGACCCACTGGCCCTAGGCTAGGGTTTAGCTATGATAAGTACATAGAGGGCACAAATGGGAATTTCATTGGTCATATAAGATGGTTGGCACCCCAATTCTATAAAAATATCCAACTCGACCTTTTGCCCCCAAATCCACCAAAATTACCTAAATCTAAATGCCCTTGAAACCCTAAGTTATCTAAATGCCCTTGAAACCCTAAGTTTGACCAAAATTCTCAAATTCATCCAAAATACCTAAACTTTTAAGAAAATCATTTCAAACCATTTGAAACTACCTAAGTTGCCCAAAACATTCCAAAAATTCAAAAATATTCTTAAACTTGCTAAAATTATAAAAATACCCTTGGTAGCCTAAACTTTCTCAAAACCCTCAAAATAGTTTCAAATGTCCCCAAAATCAATTCGAACCCCTAAATTGAACCCAATTTGCCAATTTAACCACTTTACCAAAATGCCCCAAATTGGCTTTAAAAGCCCAATTTCTCCAAATTCACCTCAAACATCCATCAATTTGGCCCCAATCCACCCCAATTTCAATTCAAACTCAAATTCATCTTTCATATGATCAATTCAAACTAAATCCAAGCCTAATTGAACCATGCTTTGAGCTCAATTTTGATCCAAATTAAACCCCCAATTCTAACCCTATGACTTCATATCACCTAATTGAACCATATGATCCACTCAATTGCCCCAATTTGAATCCTAAATTTTTTTCTAACAATCTTATACATCAAATTGGACCCTCAATTAGCCTTGGCCATACCTCAATTTCAATGGAATTCAAAAATAGGAATTTTCTGGTCGTCCAAGGCAGTGTTTAGGACTTTAAAAACACCTTCCGGTGGTTATTACGGAGCAAAATCCTACCAAAGTCTGCCAAAATTTGTCCTGAACCGTCAAACTGCTATCAGTGCCGTCAGTCAGCATGACCGCGACTTTATATATGCTTAAAAATATAAGATAAATATGGACGTAATAAATATTCAATAATTGTAAAGTCACACTTATCAACATAAGTATATGTATCGCTCAAGTAATATAGGACTCTAATGGAGTCCTAGATGTTGATCCCACAAGGAGTAAGTTTAGAACTATGAACTAAGATTCTAGAAAAGTAATGCTTTTATCACAACAATGAAGTTCAATTGACTTATCTGTCACTAACAGGAAAATGAAATAAATATGTAATTCTAATTACTATTAAATAACTAAATATACTAATGAAGGTACGAATGTGATATTCAATATATAAGAAAGCATCCTTCTCCTTGTCAAGAAATTATAGTGAATGGATAAAGTGAATCAGTTCAAATTATATTGTGCCAAATAGGAGCATACCTATTCTTTACCCTTTGGTCCAAGTATAAAGAACATTGACTAATCCTATGCTTAGTTACTGAATCTGCGGCTAGGCTGGGAGGATAGCGGCTCTCACTTCGGAGCTCCCACATTCCCCTCGCCTAAGGGCTAACATCTACACTTCAGCAACCAAACAATAGAACTGAATTGGGAATTTTAGTCTGTGACTCTAAAAATCTCCAATTCAACGCCCGATAATATTATTTCCCTATTTATTTGCACCCAACTTCCAAGGGCTTTGACCTCCCTGATTCTTGGATGTAATCTTCACTTTAATTATAAAAGTCAACATATTTTAACAAATCAATTGGCCAAATTGAAAGTAAATTAAGATCAAAGTGAAAAGACCATCACAATTTCTTAAATATTTTCATGGCTTCACCAATTCAAATCACCATTTCACAAATCTCAAGTCAAGAAGAAAGACAGAGAAAACTACTCAAATCTTATGGGTAAAAAACAACAAAACTCAGAATTCATATATAAAATCAAATTCATATAAACTACAACAAGTAAATAAACTTATCTCTAATTTCTTCCCAAGAAAACTCCTCGAAGTTCCTTTGAATCTCTTCCTTTCTTTACAGCACATAAAATTCATGTTCAAAGCAGCAAGAAGGAAGAAATCTCTCACTTTCCCTCCACTCTTACAATCTCTCGAAGAATTCCTCACAATTTTTACACACTATTAGAACCTTTCTAACCTTCACGAACTCTCTCCTTCTTCCAACCCTTCTCAATTTTTGCCCAAAATCTTCTAATAAAATTGTGGATGAGCCTTCCCAAGAGTTGCCTAAGCATCCCTTCAAAATTTGGCCTTGTCCAAAGCTTGATTGGGCATAACCGCCGAGCTCTCCGTCAGCGGCCTCGAAAGTGCCGTCGGTCAACCTTCTTTGTAAATTAATTCTAGAGTCTCGGGAAAATCTCATCATCGGTGGGGTCGATGGCGTCGTCGGCGCCCTAGTTCAATTCTGCACATTTTGGTCCTTTTTGCTCCAAATTCGCTCCTTTTTGCATCTTTTTGCTCCAATGACCCTAATTCATTATTCCTGCAACAAAACATCAAAAATACCTTTCTTTAAAGTGCAATATCATCAAAAATAGTATAAAATCGATATGAAAATCTCAACATATTTTCCTTTGGTCGCAGCACTCCCGATGGCGTTGTCGGCGCTTTGGTCTGTTTGCGGGAGCCGTCAGCGCCCATTCTGGCGCCCTCAGCGCCAGAGGCCAAAATTGTGTCTTTTCATGTTTTTGATCAATTTGATTCCAAATTTTCCCCTATTATCAAAATTTGTCTTAATTTATAATATATATATTTGTGTAGGATTACTATCTACTAATATATAAACACTTATCAAACAACATAGGAATACATAGATACTTAAATTTATATATGGGTTGACTCCCATAAAGTGCTTGGTTTAACGTCGTCAGCCTGACATACCATTTGATTAGTTGGGTTGACTTAACATTAAAACTTCTATTTGAAATGGACATATAATCATTTGGACATATAATCAACAGCAAGTAATATATATAAATTCTCGGAGTGATGTAATATAATTTTTCTTTTCGAATGGGAGATCACATTTAGGTACAATAATAGCTTCAATCAATTTGAACATATAATCAACGACAAGTAATATATATAAGTTTTCAAATGAAGGCCTAAATGGTCCCATAAAATCTAATCTCCACACATCAAAAATTTCAACTTCCAATGTATAATTTAGAGGCATTTCATTTCTTCTCTAAATATTTCCTACTTGTTGACATCGATCGCATGTTATAATATATTCATTAACATCTCTAAAAAGAATAGGCCATAAAAATCCAGCTTGCAAAATTTTATACGCGCCAATAAAATCCAGCTTGCAAAATATTATATGCAATTTTATTCGTTTAAAAATATCCTCCAAATTCAAAATCATGTTCTTTCAATTATTTGTTGAGTTTCTTCATAAGACACACACCTTCTGATAATTATATCATTACATTATTTATATAAATATGGGTCATCCCAAAAATAGAATTTTGAATCATATATAAATTTCTTTAATGTTGATTCTTAATATTTGGTGGTTGAACTTACAATATAATTTACAATATCGACATACCATGGTGTATCTATTTCATCGATACTATATAATTGTTCTTCAGGGAAATTTTTTACCATTTACAAAATTAGTTAATATTTCATTTTCTAGTCTAGACAAATGACCAGTTATTTGATTTTCATTTCCCTTTCTATCAACTACAGAAAAATTAAACTCTTACAGTAGAAGTATCCATCTATTTAACTTTAGTTTAACATCCTTCTTTTGCATTAAGTATTTAATAGTAGAATGATTTGTATGCACTATACATTTAGTTCCAATTAAGTAAGGCCTAAATTTATCAAAGGTGTAGACAATAGCTAATAACTCTCTTTCAGTAGTAGTGTAGTTAATTTAAGCATCATTTAGAGTTTTACTAGCATAATATATTACTTAAAAATTTTATTATGCCTGTGTCCTAAAATAGCTCCAATAACATAATCACTAACATCGCACATTATTTTAAATGGTTTTTCCCAATAAGGTGGAACTATTATAGGTGCATTGATTAATTTTTCTTTCAATAATTCAAATGCTTTTATGCATTCCTTATTAAATTCAAAATTTGTTTCTTTTTCTAAAAGTAGGCATAATGAGTTAGTTATTTTTCAAAAAATTGTTCATATAATTTATGTAGAAATTAACATGTCCTAGAAAAATTCTTACCCCTATGACCGTAGTCGGTGGTGGTAATTTTTCAATAACTTAAATTTTTACACGAGCTACTTCCATGCCATTTTCAGAAATTTTACGCTCAAGTACAATTCCTCTTGCAACCATAAATTGACATATTTCCTAAATTAGTACTAGGTTGATTTTTTCATATAATTCTAGAATTTTTTCCAAATTATTTAAGCATAATTCAAATGAAGTCTGGAACACACAGAAATCATCCATAAATACTTCCGTTCCATGCTCAATCAAATTATTAAATATTGACATTATACATCATTGAAATGTTACAGATACATTGTATAATCCAAAAGACATTCTATGAAAAGCAAATGTTCCATAAGGGCTTGTAAATGTTGTCTTGTCTTGATCCTTAAGAGGAATTGGAATTCGATGACCGGTAAAATCAAACTCTTGCAATAGAATTATTCATCTAATTAATCTTGGTTTAACATCATTTTTTGCATCAAGTATTTAATAGCAAAATGATATGTATGCACTATACATTTAGTTTCAATTAAGTAAGGTCTAAATTTATCAAAGGCATAAATAATAGCCAGTTACTCTTATTCAGTAGTAGTGTAGTTAATTTGAGCATCATTTAGAGTTTTACTAGCATAATATATTAATTTAAGAACATTGTTGTGCCTTTGTCCTAACACAGCCCCAATAGCATAATCACTGACATCACACATTATTTCAAATGGTTTCTCTGAATCAGGTGGAACTATTATAGGTGCAGTGATTAATTTTTCTTTCTGTAATTCAAATGCTTTTATGCATTCCTCATTAAAAAAAATTTTTGTCTTTTTCTAAAAGTTGGCATAATGGCTTAGTTATTTCAGAAAAAAATTTTATGTAACGTCTGTAGAAACCAACATGTCCTAAAATGCTTCTTACCCCATTAACATTAGTCGAAAGTGAAAATTTTTTAATAACTTGAATTTTTGCAGGATCTACTTTCATGTCATTTTCAAAAATTTTATGCCTAAGCACAATTCCTACTACAACCATAAATTGACATTTTTTCCCAATTTAGTACTAGGTTGATGTTTTCACGTACTTCCAGAAGTTTTTCTAAATTATTTAAACATAATTCAAATGAAGTTTGAAATACCAAAAAATCATCCATAAACACTTCCATTCTATGTTCAATAAAATTGCTAAAGATTGACATCATACATCTTTGAAATGTTGCAGGTGCATTGACAATCTACGAAAAGCAAATGTTCCATATGGGCTTGTAAATTTTGTTTTCTCTTGATCCTCTAGAGCAATTGGAATTTGTTGATAACCGGTATATCCATATAAAAAGAAATATTATTTGTTCAGAGCTAATCTATCCAACATTTGGTCTGGAAAAGGTAAAGGAAAGTGATCTTTTATGGTGGTCATGATTAATTTTCTATATTCAATACAAATTCGCCAATTAGTAACTTGTCTTATTGGTATTAATTTATTTTTCTCATTTTCTTCAATAGTCACTCCTTCTTTCTTCGGAACACGGTGAATTGGACTTACTCAAGCACTGTTTGAAATAGGATATCTAATTCAATCATCTAGCCATTTTAAAATTTATTTTTCAACAACTTCTTTCATTATTGGGTTTAATCTCCTATGAGGATCAGCTTTAGGTTCATATTGTTCATCTAATTGAATTATGTGCATACAAATAGAATGACTATTTCCTTTAATATCTGCTAAAGTCCATCTGAAAGCCTTTTTATATCTTTTCAAGATTTATATTAATTTTTATTCTTGAATTTATGTTAATTCAAAAGATACAATAACAGGCAATGTTGATGACTCTCCTAAAAACACATATTTAAATGGGCAGGTAATATTTTCAGTTCAAGTTCGGGTGGTTTAATACTTGAAGGAATAAAATTTTTATTATTGTTTTCCAACAAGTCTAAAGTTACAAATTTGCCTTGAATATAATTCAAATCTTCTTCTTTTATTTCGTCTTTGTTTTCAAAAAATTCTTCTTGCTTTAATTTGTCTTCAAACTCATTCTTAAATTACTCATTACTCAGATAATGAGCTGCTTCCATCCTAAAACATTCATTATCTTTCTCTATTGCTAGATATTTCATAGATTTTACAATATTAAATGTTACTTCTTGATCATTAACTCTCATTATTAATTCTACTTCTACACATTTATCACAGCTCTCCATATTGCATTAAATGGACTCCCCAAAATAAAAAGAATTTTTTTATCTTCCTCCATATCCAATACTATAAAGTCTACAAGGAAAATAAATTTATCCACTTTTACTAATACATCCTCTATAACTCCTTTTGGATAAGTTATTGATCGATCAGCTAACTAAAGAGTTATAATAGTAGGGGAAATCTCTCTCAAATCTAAACGTTTAAAGATTGATAAAGGCATAAGATTGATACTCGCTTCTAAATCACATAAGGCTTTTCCAAAAAAAAACTTTCAGCAACAGCACAAGATATAGTAAGACTATCAGGATCTTCTAACTTTTCAGGAAGCTTTTTCTGAATAATAGTGTTACACTCTTCACTGAGTGCAACGGTCTCATGATCTGAAAATTTCTTTCTCTTGTTTAGTATATCTTTCATAAATTTCACATAACCTGTCATTTGTTTCAAAGCCTCAATGAATGAAATAATTATTGTTATCTTTTTAAGGATTTCAAAAAATTTTGTAAATTGTTTATCTTTATTCTTCTACTTCAATTGTTGAGGAAACAGAGGTAGTGGTTTTTCTAAAGGAACTTGTATTGGTTCATTTTCATTGTGGTCGCTTTCAATCTCTTCCTTCTCCTCCTCAACTTCAGTTTCTATTTGGATTCTTGTTTTTATTTCTTTTCCACTTCGTAATTAATTAGCTTTAACTTGATCCTTATTTTTATCTTTTGCATTAACTTCCACAGTACTCAGAAGAATTTCTGACGGTCTGTTACTAAGTGCAGTAGCAATATGTCTTAATTGATTTTCAATATTTCTAATAGAAGCTCCATGATTTGTATTTTATTTCACATGTTCAGCATTACTTCTTCCATTGTCAACTTCTTTTCCTTAACTTATGGGTTAGGGTTAGAGTTAAATCCAAAAGGATAATAAGGTCGATAGTTAGAATTTTTTTGGTTGTTTGAATTTCCTGAAGGATTCACCGAAGTGTTATAATTATTCCAACTAAAATTTTGGTGATTTTTCCATCTTGGGTTTTAATATTTAGAATAAGGATTATTATTTCGATTATTTATACAATTCAAAGTTTCATAAGATGATTGAGTATCAATTATCTTTCCTAGTGAATTTTCCTCTAATATTGGTGGTATTTGAGAATAGTTCACTCCAATTTGATCAATATTTTTTGATATAGCGGCAATTTGAGATGCTAAAATAGACATTGCAGTAAAATCATGAATATTAGCTACTCTCTTAGGATTTACCCATTTAGAGGGCTCATTTGCTAAGTTAACAAGCCGAACTTGAACAAAGATTTATTCGTTCGTGTTCGCCTCATTTTGACTCAAAATATTATATATATATTGATGAGTAGTGTTTTTAAAAAATTATTGAACACCAGGCTACAAATTTTTATAATCAATTAAAAGTATTAATTAAGAAAATAGAATACAAATTATTAAATTAGATTCAAAGGATTTTTTAATATAAACAATAATTTTTAATTCTTCCCCCAACCCCTAACATCTTATGGCTACTGATGCGACTTTTTTATATGCTTAATTTTATATATTCTATATAGTCACAATGATATAAATGCAAGTATACCTATCGCTCAAGTAATACAGGACTCTAATGGAGTCATGTTTAACGATCCCACAAGGAAGCAAGGTAAGAGGTCCTTAGCAAAAGTTCTAGTTTACTACTATCAAACCTTAGAATGGAATGTCGATTAAAATATTATTTTATCTAGCAACTACTCCTAAATGCAAATGTTTAATGTACTAATAATAACTATTCCTTAATGCAGATGTTAATTTTAAAGATAACCCTTTCTGGATGAATTGGTTTGGGGAATTTTAAGATGTTAAAAACTACTTTTTTTATGTAGTGATTTGAGATAATGTAAATGAATGAGATACATTAAATATTGTATGTGCTAAATAGGAGCAATTTTAATTCTCTACCTTGATTCAGTGTTATAGAAAATCATTGGCTAATCTCAGATTTAGTCCCTAAATTTGGGGCTAGGCTAGGAAGATACTGGCTCCCCCCCCCGAGCCCCCCCCTCCCCTCCCCCAGAGCTCCCACTTCCCTTCCCCTGAAGGTTAACTCTCACTTTAGATCTTAAACACTAAGACCGAATTGGGGATTTTAGTCTGTCACTCTAAAATCTCCAATTCTACACCCAATAATATATATTTCCTTATTTATTTACACTTAATTCCATAAACAAAATACTCCTTCATGGAATCAAATGTGGTTCCACTTTGATGAGAATTACACCACCCTCTCGGGTTTTATTGCAATTATAACGAATTTTAACACTACAACAGACCTTTATTGTAATGTAAGTGAAGTGCAAGTAAAAACCATCACATTTGTAATTAAAACTTCTTCTAGCATGCATCCCAAAATCCTAAACATGAATCCTACTCATTGCAAAAGAAAAGTAAAAGGAAAACAATGACATAATTCTCTCATGCCACTATTTCCTAATACGAAGAAATAGTAATAGAAACACATAACAAAGTATGAAGAAAACACAACAAAAAATTTCATTAAATCAAAGAAAAATACTAGATAAGTGTTTGCAAAATCATAAGATAATGAAGAACACAAGAACACAATACTTAGTTTTTTTACTTAGTTTTTTTCTCTTGAAAGAAGGATGAAAATCTCTCCCACAAAGTCTCTCGCTGATCCATGCAATGCCAGAACATTCCCTTACATTTTCTCTCAAAATCCCCTCACTTATCTCTCCAAAAAAGTAGAAACCTACTTTTCTACTTCTATTCTAAGATTTCTAAACATTTTCCCACTCACACACACCACTTTTTCTGACATAAAAGCATTCTATTATAGTGTAGGGACGAATTTCCTAAGAGATGTCTCAAGCAACCCTCCAAAAAGCGTCCAAATACATTGAATCTTCTAGAAATTTGCCCAGCATCGCGTCCAAACCATCCCAGACGTTGTCGGCGCAGTTTTGGGCGCCGTCGACGCCATTTTAATGTTGTTTTCTGCTCTCTCTCGCATTGTCAGCGCCGGCTCTGGCGCTGTCAGCGCCCACCCTGCGCAGCTCCACCATTTTGCTTCGTTTGACTCCGTTTTTCTCTGTTTCAGTTGCGTTTATAAAAATAACATTCCTTTAAAGTGTAATTTCATTCAAAATATGTGAGAAGTGTAAAAGAGATTAAGCATAGAAAGACATATTAAAATGTGTCAGGACAGAATTTTATTTCTTGCTCGTTTTTGCTCCAAATTGCACTGATTTTGCTTCTTTTTCTCCAAAACTCCATTTCTTGTCCCTAAAACCAATAATATGCAAAATAACTTCCTTTAAAGTGTAATATCATTAAAAATCATTAAAATTGAGCCAAAAATATATATGAAAAACTAGTCATTTTTTAGGCGTATCAGCTACATGATTAGGGTTGTCAAAACGACTCTTTGTTAATGAACAACTCGTGCTCGACTCGCTAAGAAAACGAGCGAACTCGAACACACTTTTTGAGCTCGAAATATAAACGTGGCGAACACGAGCTGAGTCTGGGCTAGCTCGTGTTCGACTCATTTAGACCGCTAGTCATAGACGATATGTAATCATTTTAATCTTGAGCTTTTATTAAGATATTTTTTATAAAAAAATTTTAAAACAAAAATGTAGGTAACAAACATAAAAATAATGTTTATCTTTCTCCTTTTTATTTTTTTTCTGCTTTTTATTTCTCAAGGAAATACTTTTATTTTTAAAACATTAAAAAAAAAAGATTTTTTCGTGTTTTTAAAACATAAAAAAAAAAATTGCAGCGTTTGGTTGCTGGGTGGAACAAGGAAGATGTTATATATGACTTAAGAGGAAGAACATAATATTTAAGCACACATGAACTCAAGCATTTTATAAAAAAGTATACTTTTTTTATAAAAAAATAAAAAAATTCCATCCAAATTTATATTATATATTGTCTTTTTAAAAATATACGATCCTTAAAAACTGAAAATATAAAACAAAATAAAAATAAAACAGATTAAGACCCAAAAAATAAAAATAAAAAATAAAAAGTTCTCTCAAATAAGTCGAGGTTATATTTTGTATAAAATTATCTTAAACTGAGATGCTATTTGGGTGAGCTTAGAGGCTTAAGCTTGATTTAAGGCGCAACCGAATAGCTCAAAAGAAATTGCCAAATAATAGTTTTTTTATAAAAAAACATAACCGAATGGCATAGAATGTTATATGAACATTTGAACTGAAGTTTTTGTTTTGTTCTCTTGCTTTTTTTTAGTTAATTTTCTAAAAGATGATATACACCAAAAGATAAGTTTTAAATTTAAATTTTTAGCCTTAATTATTAAAAATTTACCTTCTAAATTTATTTTTACTCATAATAAAGGTTCAAAACTTGACAAATGGCACATGTGAACTCTCTTAAACTAATTATCCGAATATCCCCATTGGCGCTCTGTCCGTCTTGTTGGGCAAGCTTGCATCATTTTCTCCAAAGCTTTTTGAGCCTCAAATCCGTTGAGATTTTACAAAAACCCTAACATCTGATACGGCAAATGCCTGACTTTTATTTCATCTTATTTTATCTAAATTAAGTATTTGATGTTCTTGTTTTACTTTCCTGTATTTTATTTAAATTTTATGCAAATATATTATATTTTATGATGCTAACCATGCAGCGATAGTGGAGGACTAGGTACGCATTTACATTTCATGTACTACAATTTTCTTATTTACCTTACAACATTTTTTACCTGTATTTATTTATTTTACATGCAAAACTAAACCAAAACTGAAAATAAAAACATATTTTCAAAAATTAAACCTACACTTTCAAAACAGTGAACAAACATAACACACTCCTTTTGGGTTTACGAGAATTTCTCGGATGAAGTAACCTAAGGTTGCTAACTAGAGTTTTCCAGTTTAAAGGAGTTTGATAACTTGTTTAAATTAACTAAACTTAAGAGAAAAAAGTGATACCGTGATGATACAACCATGGAATTTTAACTGGTGTTACTTAACAAAAATTAAATTCCCCCCTCCCAAAGAAAGAAAAAAAAAGCTTAAACAACAACAACAACCCTAACATATAAACTGCAAGACCTTAAAACCCTGCACCTGGAGCCATCATTTCGATGAGGAGCTTGGAGCAAACCCTATGGGTAGCTCGACTAGTACGACATAAATCCTCAACTTATCTTTAGATCTTTGCATAGTCATGTTGTGCAATTTAAAGCCTGACTCACTTTAGGTTCCGAGGTCACCATTTGTTATGACATAAGTCCTCTTATCTTCCAGGCTATTTGCATGATCGGTATAATGCAAGTGTAAGCCCTAAATAAAAAAATTGGCAGAATGAAACATCTAACATTTTTTTCTTGTAATTGAAGTTAAACAATATGATAGCTTGAGATGTCACTGAGATTCTCCTCAAGATCCATGACATCCTTTACTCTTCTTCATTTGGATTCCAAAGTTAATTGTTCCTATTTGATCTTTCCCATTTGAAATTTTCTACGTCCAACCTTGAACATTGTAAACTTTGAGATTCTTGAAGACTAATACCTCTGATCTAAATTGAGAGTTTTCTTAAGTGACTTTGGTCATTTAAGATGTAATTAACTGTAAGAGATTGTCTTTATAAGCAGCTTTAAGAACCGAGGTAACATAAATCCTATTTTATCTTTTTAGATTAGAAAGAAGAACTTATCAGTCAACATAAAACATTTCACAGACCATAAAAGATGTCATAAATTCTTTAGATTAATTTAATCGAGTCTCACTATCCCGTAACGTGTCTATTCTCTGGATAAATGCATGAATTGTAGTGCTCTGCTCGTTTATATAAACTATTGTCCGTATAAAATTAGTTAGCTCCCACATTTTCAAAATTAAAAATGCTAATTTTCAACATTATATATATATATATATATATATATATATATATATATGTATGTGTGTATATATATATATATATAAACCCTACCAAATTATATAAAAAAAAAACTACACAACACACACATAGACATATATATATATATATATATATATTGCCAAAAATTGCCTCATGGGCTGTAAATATTAAATCAAAATAAAATTACAGCTACATGATCTAGTTTCCTCAAGGTCTAGTTTATGCTAATGTGGTGTATTACATTTTATTAAGAGGTCATTGATATAGACTTCAATATTTCCTCCTTTTAAATTAACAAAAAATTATGCTCATCAAGCTTTGATACATTGTCATGACATTCTTTCAGTCTGAGGACATTGCAGTGTTGAAAAAAACACATTTATTCATGATGAAGGTAGTCTTTGCTAGATTGCCTTAGTGTATCATGATTTGATGATAGCCTGAAAAGGATCCTTAGAAGCTCATGACAGGATACACAATAGTCAAGCCAATTGGTTCATCGATTCATAGTATGGGATAACTTTCCTTAGGTGGCTGCATCAAGTTGGTGAAATCTACACATAATCTTCATTTTTTATTTTTATTCTTCACCATTATTACGTTTGAGAGGCATTCAGGGTATTACACTTCTAGCATGAATCTGGCATATAGCAATTTTACAACCTCTTCATGAATGGGTTCAATTAATTTATTGGTTTTTTTCTGCATCTCTTTCTTACGTGGTATAGGTCATGGCTTGTCATTTATAGGGTGACTAGGGACATTGATATCAACTCCAAAAATCTTTGTTGGGCTCCATGTGAAGATATTACGATAACTTTTGGTGACATAAATGAAATGACACTTATTTGTGCTATTGAAGTCCACTGACTAAGAAGATCCTTCCTGCTTCATTCGCAGATAAAGACAGGACTTCATGGAGCTCAGTGGCTTCTATAACGCTACTCTTATTCTACTCAAGTGAGAGGAGATCTTCTTATATACTCTCCACGACCCATAGGAAGTTGACTAGTGACCGAGTCAAATCTCCTAGAATTGTGATAATTTACTTATCGACGGGAAATTTTATGGTGACATGAAAAGCGGATGTGAATACTTTGAAAGTATTTAACACTAGCTTACTAAATATGGCTTTATATGATTTTTTATTATTCTATAGTTTTTAAATTGGTTGCCGCGATAAACTGACTGTCTACCTATCCTCAACTGACCTGAAGTGTAATGAGTCTACATGCTTCCTTTTTTCCATCATAGTATCCATACAATGGCCTGAAAGTTGGAGCTAATCAGTTTTCGGCGATTCCTTTCTTATTGAGTGTTAACTTAAACAAGATATTCATGGAGCTATCAGTGTTACTTTCGACTTGATAATCCTCACTGATTGTCGTGATTATGATCACCTCATTAAAGTGTTCTCCCAAGTACAAGTTAGTATCTGAAAATTTAATTGAGGGGTGAATTAACCTCATGCTTGACTTTCATGCAACTTCAACCTTGTCCCCTCCAATAAATAGTAGGCATGATTACGGTGATATCGATTATCTTTGTTGGGAACCAACTCATCGCAACTGCCATCAGCAAATGTCTTTTCTAGTACCCTAGTGGAGGCTTCAGGAGCATTAAATTCCTTCAATTTCTTATCTTGATCAACTCCTCAATTAGGTTATAGAGAGTTCGACATTCCTCACTACCGTAATCGTGTTCTCAGTGGTACACATAATATTGATTGGGACCATGTACATGCGATCCTACCTTAAGATGGAATAGTCTCTCGAAGTACTCTTTATTTTTGTTGGTTTCTATGATCTCTACCATAAAAAGTTTAAGTGGTGTGTCTCAACTCTTCACAACCGGCTTCTTCTCTATGTTCTTCAATCTCGACAAGCAAGCCCATCATAAGTGCTTTAGGTTTTTCTTCTCTCTAAACAACACTTCTAAAATCTATGGCCTCTGTGATCAGGTTTCCCTTTTTAAGATTTTGGTGACGAGGTCTTAAATTTTCTCTGAGTTTGAGTTTTTTTCTTAAGAAGGTGGTCTCTACCTGTCTCTGCTTTCTTCTTCTTTTTCTGCCTTCTTCATCATGGTAGTTAGGGTAAAATCGTTTCCTTCTTCTACTTCTCCTTTCTTCATTAATAGAGTCAACGACAAGAAAAATTATTCCATACGGACGGCGTATGCCGAAATGGATATGTCGTCCGATCCCCACCATTGGTCAGCAAAAAATGTATTTCAGTTGGTCCTTTAAAAAAAATTAATAAAGAGGCCCACTAAAATACATTTTTCTCTGATCAACGGTGGAGATAGAATGGCATATGCATTTCTGCATACGCCGTCCTTATGGAATAATTTTTTGTTCAACCCATCTTTATTCGAGTGCTTGAAATCGTCAGAGCCCAATCATACTCACTTGAGAATCAGGTCTATGGTGCTTGGTAAGTCTAGCGCACGTGGCATCTTTGCACCCACGATGCTAGTGCTTCTTTTATTCGTGGTGGATCCAGAGCACCGGTCACTGTTCTGGATGACCTAATATTTTATTTGATTTCAGAATGAGTTTGAGATGCTTCCCCGATGTCTTACATCTCCTTTCTTATCGCTTCTCTCAACTCTTTCATTTGTTGAATCACATTTTCCCTACTGCAATCCATTATCCTCAAAGGGAATTCTTTCAAAAAATGGGATCTTCTTTGTAAAGCTTTCATATGAAATCCACATTCACCATTCCTTCCAGGATGTTAAATTCTAATAGAATTTAAGGACTTATATTATTGGTGAGTCCTAAAGGGAACCAATATCAAATGTATTGTTTTTTGACCTTCAATCAACTGGAAGAAGATGGCTTCTCAGAGACTTCTGAAATTCATAGAGTTTGAGGGAGGGAGGGATAGAGAGAGAGAGAGAGAGAGAGAGAGAGAGAGAGAGAGAGAGAGAGAGAGAGAGAGAGAGAGAGAGAGAGAGAGAGAGAGAGAGAGAGAGAGAGAGAGAGAGAGAGAGAGAGAGAGAGAGAGAGAGAGAGAGAGAGAGAGCGTGAAAAAAGAGAATTAGAGTTTTTTCGAAAAGAGAGTTGAAGAGGGAGAAAGGAGCCCCCTTCCATTTCCTATTATTGACCCTTTTATACATAAGTAGAAATTTTTAAAATAGGACATAAATGACTAATTTCTCTCCAATCAGTCTCATAATTATAAACAAGTGTCAGTTAAGATCAGATATTGCTAGTACAACGACTTTCTTCGATGCTTGGATGATAGGGTCGAATCCCCAGTGTTGTGTGATGCCTTCAAATAAAAACCGAAGGATGTCCTAGTCAGTTTTGATAGCTTTCTTGAATTGATACCTTCACATGGATAGGTCAAAGTCATCCTCTTGAAGAAAATTGGCAATTAAATGAACCAGATTCTTCGGTAGATAGTTTTGATTCAACCACTTTGGCAGGTAAGCTTGATTCAACTACTCAATAGGTGGGCTAGATCCAGTCGCTTCAGTTGGTAGGCTCGATTCAACTATCTTGGCATGTGAGCTCAATTCAATCGGAGAAACATCAATTAAAATTTTTGTATAATAATAATTTTTTCACACAATTCAAATCTCCAGAATCAATTTCCACAATTTATTCATATTTTTTCATGGAATTGCATTCAAAGCATTCATTATAGCAACATACTAGGGCTCAATCAGATTATGCAAAATTAATTTATAACTTCATAGCGACTGACCTGATAATAAAGTATTAAATGTATATTCAAATATGATCGTAGCTAGGGCTGTCAAAATGACTCGTTGTTCGTGATCAGTTCGTGTTCGGCTCGTTAAGATGCTCGTGTTAGGCTCGTTTGCTAAGTTAACGAGCCGAACATGAACAAAGATTTGTTTGTTCGTGTTCGGCTCGTTTTGGCTCGAAATATTATATATATATATATATATATATATATATATATAT
>NW_018240316.1:19616-33425 GCF_001263595.1 Phalaenopsis equestris | reverse complement strand
TATATATATTGATGAGTAGTATTTTTAAAAAAATTATTGACTACAAGGCCACAAATATTTATAATCAATTAAAAGTATTAATTAAGAAAATAGAATATAAATTATTAAATTAGATTCAAATGATGTTTTAATATAAACTATAATTTTTAAATCTTACCGCCCTAACATCTTATAGCTACGTGATTAGAGTTTGTCAAAATGGCTCTTTGTTCATGAACAGTTCGTGTTCGACTCACTAAGAAAATGAGCCGAACACGAACACACTTTTTGAGCTCAAAATATAAACAAGCCGAACATGAGCTGAGTCTGGACTAACTCGTGTTCGGCTCATTTACACCGCTAGTCATAGTTGATATATAATCATTTTATGGTTGGATAGATCTATCTCGAGCTTTTATTAAAATAATTTACAAGCTCTACAAAGCAGCGAATTAAACTAAAAACTTGATGCTAGCCTCACAGATATTATAATATTAAATGTATATTTAAATGTTTTTGAAATTCATAATCGGTGTTACTTCATTTGCATTTTCCTTGAATACAATATTTTCTATAGAACAATCTCGATCACCCAATGACACAACTTGGGGGTTTTTACGTATATAGCAACCAATATATTTTTATTTACATATTCCACACCCAAAAAGTTAATATAAAAAAATTCACACTTAAATATTTTCATTAACAACACTGCTTTCGTGAACAATGGCAGCGTTTCTCCTCTCGATTGCCACTTGACACCTGACCAGCCAGTAAACCAACCCATGCACGCGCTCAGGAGTCAGGACTCCTTTCCCACACGCCTCTCTCTCGGTTGCATCCGCAAACCCATAATAAACTTATTAACGGAAATGTGAATTTTATGATATTAACTTTTGATGAGTGAAATATATAAATAATAATATTTCGATCGATTTGTAAGTAAAAAATCCTACAGCTTATTGTTTAATGTCTAATAAACCCGCCTCGATTCTATCCCACACAAAAAAATAAAAATTTAGAATCCAACACATTTGATGAACTTAAATGACACTAGAAGTTGTATTTTGCCAACATTTTAAATCCAACACTTTTAATCAACGAGATCATACATGAATGGGATGATGAGAATTAAATTTTATATTTTATTTTTAATTTTTTAAAACAAAAAATAGGTAATAAACATGAAAACAATGTTTACCTTTCTGCTTTTTATTTTATTTCCATTTTTTATATTTTAGGAAAATATTTCTAATTTTAAAACATTAAGAAAAAATTTTTTGCTTGTTTTTAAAAGACAAAAAAAAAATTGCCTAGTACACCTGCCCTCGTCCCCGCTAGCCGCCAGCATTCTACCTTGTTAGCCAAGCATGAACGGCATTATATATGCCTTAAGCGATAGAAGTTAATGTTGGAACACACTTGAATTCAAAGTATACTTTTTTTCCCTAAAAAAATAAAAAATTTCCAACCAAATATATATCATACATTTTGTTTTAAAAAATATTTAAGTCATAACAATACAAAACACATTTTGTAAAAATTGAAAATATCAAGCAAAATAACTATAAAACAGATTAAGACCAAAAAAAAAAAAAAAATAGATAGTGATCTCAAGCAAGTCGAAGTTATATTTTATATAAATTTATCTTAGATTGAGATGTTATTTGGGTGAGCTTAAAGGCTTAATCTTGATTTAAGGTGCAACCGAATAGCTCAATAGAAATTGCCAAATTAATAGTTTTTTATAAAAATATAACAGAATGGCATAGAATGTTATATGAACATTTGAACTGACGTTTTTGTTTTGTTCTCTTGCTTTTTTTAGTTAATTTTCTAAAAAATGATATATACCAAAAGATAAGTTTTAAATTTAAATTTATAACCTTAATCATTAAAATCTTTACCGTCTAAATTTATTTTTACTTATAATAAAGGTTCAAAACTTTGACAAATGGCACATGTAAACTCTCTTAAAATAATTAACGGAATATCCCAATTGGCGCTCTGTTCTGGTGTGAAATTTCGGGTCGTCTTGTTCGGGATGCTTGCATCATTTTCTCCAAAGCTTTTTGGGCCAATCCGTTGACATTTACAAAAACCCCAACATCTGATACGGCAAATGCCTGACTTCTTATTTCATCTTATTTTATTTTTGTGCAAGATGCATCGCCGCACCTCTCGCTACTTAGCCGGCATCCCCACGTCTCTCTTTCGACTGAACCAAAATGCTTCCTCACACCATCGTCTTCCTCCTCCTCCTATGGAATACAGAACCCATCATATCTGACCCCCAGACCAACCTTCTCAACATTGGCTGCAGCACTTACAATGCCAGCAACACCTCCCTCTTCTTATCCAACCTCAACAACACCTTCTCCATCCTCCGCTCCAAAATATCCTCTTCCGCCGCCGGCAACCTTTCGACCACCTCGGAGCTTCCACAATCCGCCGCACCCCTCTACGCTCTCTTCTTCTGTCGGCCATACCTTTCTCTTTCTGATTGCCTTGCGTGCTTCGCTGCCGCTGTCTCCTTCACCCACCGCTGCGGCGCCGGCACTGGCGGCCGCGTCATCTTCGACGGTTGCACTCTTCGCTACGAAAGCGCACCGTTTTTCGACCAGGGAACTCTCCCCGGAAACACCGCGGTTTGCAGCAGCGGCTCCGCCACTTTGGCTGGGTTCGCCGCGGCGGCGACAGCGTTGACAGGTGATTTGAGCTTGGCGGTGCCAAAAATCGCTAACTATTCTGCGGCGGCGAAGGGAGATGGCGTGTATGGTACGGCGCAGTGTGCGGATACGTTGAGCGAAGATGCCTGCGTGCAGTGCTTACAGGTTGCTTATACGAATATACAGGGATGTTTGCCGGCTGAGAACGGTCGAGCGGTGGATGCTGGGTGCTTTATGAGGTACTCTAATATGTCGTTCTTCTCTGAAAATCAGACTGTGGACCTTTCGCATTATTTGGGTGTGTCAGGTAGTGACTGATTGGATTAAGAAATGTAGCTAGGAACTTGAATGTGATCATGCTTGGTTGTGATTAAGCGAATGATGTGTTGAATGCCTATCAGGGGGAGCGAGCAAGAGTACACGGTCCATTGTTGGCGGCGTGGTTGGAGCATTCGTGGCGTTATTGATCTTGAGTTTTCTGACTTTTCTGTTGATCAAAAAGTCTAGGCGGCGGGAGGATGATTGGAAAGGTAAGGAGTTGGCTCTTTCGTATACGTTTCAGTGCTTTTCCTGTGTGCCATTAAGTTTTGGAGATTGGTTTTACGTTTGTATGAGGAGTAATGCTTCGCTTGCGAGTAATTGGGATTGCTTGATTCATATTTCTGAAATTGGTGTGGATATAAGATTACTCTTTTTCATTTGGCTTCGTTAGTTATGATTATTTTAAATTGAAAACGTCTTCTTTTGAAAAGTTGATTATCTTGTTAGATTTAGCTGTTTAATAAATGTAATTAGAGTCATAGCTGAAGGGTTGGGAATTTGCAATTTTTATTATTATTATTTTTTTATTTCTACAGTTTCAAGTTCCTGAGCTTTAACTTTCATTATTGTTACTAATATTTGCATTTTGGTTGGGCGCGCGGCTGGGGTGCGTGGGTGGAGTTGGGCGGAATGACAAGGCATAAATTCTAGAACATATGGCTTAAACTCATCACGTTTGAGAAACATTCATTCTTTTTTAACCATTAGACCTTGAATCCTTTCAAAAGTAACCCCATTTTGTGCTCTTAGATTCTTGTGTGATGGGTGCGTGTCCAAAACTTTCCTTTCTCTAGAGAAGGACATATGCTATCATTTACATGAGCGTAATGATATATTAGAATATGGCACTTGAATAGGATTTATTTTCTAAAACATTATTGTCATAATCTAAGTTCATCTTTCATAAACAAATCATGGTTTCAGATGCCATTATACTATTACCTAAAGTCTTATTTTCATTATCTAAGTGCAATTTTTAAGGAAAGACATTTATGTAAAGGGAAATTGTATTTCCTAAGTTGTTCCTCTCCATTACTAACCTGGCTACTTCATTCAACTTTATATTTAAGTGGTTGTTACATTTGTGGCTTATGTCGAATTGTTTGGTCAATTATTTTGATATAGAAGATATGTAGGACATTTTTTATATTTAAGATGATTGGTTTTATTTTCATTATCTAAGTGCAATTTTTTAGGAAAGACATTTATGAAAAGGGAAATTGTATTCCCTAAGTTGTTTCTCTCCATTACTAACCTGGCTACTTCATTCAACTTTATATTTAAGTGGTTGTTACTTTTGTGGCGTAAGTCGAAATGTTTGTTCAATTATTTTGATATAGAAGATATGTAGGACATTCATTATTGGATATTAAATATTGTAATTTTGTGGAAAAGAGTACATATAGATATGAGGAGCTATAAATTTTGATATTTTTCAGTGTTCTACCTAAAAATCTATTTAAAATTTTCATAGATGATGAAATATAAAAAGAACTATTTATACTGGTTGTCTGTACATGATGCCTTGTTGCTATCATAGTATTTATGCGATCCTCATTTATTATGAAAATTGTGAGATCAAGTAATAATTTATAATAAATAAAAAAAAAACATGAAAAAATTTGTCAACATAATAATATTTTGAGGCCAAATTGTAATCTACATCAATAAACAATTTCATATAGTACATATGAATAAAATTATTGACGTAGAAAACTGTGAGGCTAACAAATAATCAACATCGAGTAGCAATTTCTTATTAACTTATTATAAATATGAATTAAAATGTTAATCATAAAAAACTGTGAGAACAAATAATAATCTAGATCGAGCAGCAATTTTATAGAGAAAAAAAAAAATATTGGACATTTCTTGTTGTTTAACTCTAAATTTTATGTCAAGTTTTATAGCTATTTCTAATGCCATGCGATCTTAGTTTGGCATGTATGACAATTAAAGGCTTTGTGATTTCAAACACCAAGTTTCCAATATCGTAGTTGGGCTATCCTTGTGAATGAACCTTAGGAATTGGCATAAGTTTTGTTGCGAGGAATTATCTCTAGTATCAACTACTTATAATCTGAATCATGAAGTACAAAAAACCTATGACCTAGTAATGTGAAAATGACAAAAAAATATGAGCATCTCAAGAAAGGTGAAGTTTTACCAATAAATTATGTAAAAATGTTTTAAGAAATAATGTTTTAATGATTATGGTGAATTCAGCATTTCGTTGATTCAATTTGTTTGTGATGCATAAAGCACTGGTAATTTCCTCACTTTTCTGTGAAATCTAGAAAGCTAAATTTGAAGATGAAAACCATTAGTACTATCAATAAATAGACAAATGAACGGACATCCATATACCAAATGTGGTACTAAGACTTTTTTATGATCTAATCTCTTTTTATGCATTTATAAAACTTTTACTATATAAGTTCTTTTCTTATAGGTGATATATTGGGAGCAACAGAGCTACGAGGTCCTGTGAGTTTCCGTTACAGTGATCTAAAATCTGCAACAAAAAATTTCAGCAAAGAAAATAAACTAGGGGAAGGAGGTTTTGGAGAGGTTTACAAGGTAAACCATCTAATGTTTTCATAGAACAACTAAAACTTGACTAGCTTTACACTGGCATTTGTCTTTTGATGGGTTTAAATTCCATGAGAAAAATCTTAATTCATTTGACCCGTAAATGAATTTCTATCATATTACTTCCTTGTAAACTGTCATCATTGTGATAATCTTAGTTTGCTTTTAGTTTGGATGCTTAAAGCAATTTTTTTCTTACAGGGTACATTGAAAAATGGCAAGATAGTAGCAGTGAAAAGGTTGGCAATAGTTCAATCTGAATCCACAAAAGCAAGTTTCAAGAGTGAAGTGAAGCTTATAAGCAATGTTAACCATCGAAACTTGGTTCGATTGCTTGGTTGTTGTAGCAGTCGCAATGACTTGCTGCTTGTTTATGAATACATGGCAAATGGAAGTCTTGATAAATTCTTATTTGGTAACAACTTTTTTTTTTCACTTACTAAAGAAACTGATAGTTTGAATTATTGCATGCACATTTCTTTGTGGGTGTCATGTAAATGTCTTTCTCACCATTTTTGTTAGGGTGGGGTTAGCCAAAATGTTGCCTAAATTAGGCCGAATATGTTATGGTTATAATATAATTTTAACTAAAACCTAAATCCTTTGGTTAAGGATCAACCACTTTTGTATTTCTGCACAAAAATATTTTTTCAACCATTTGGTAAGGGACAAGACTCAATATTCTCAAGTGCTTCAGAAATTTTCCCTTAAGTTGAGATGCCTTGTCGTTGGAATCATGCATTAAGAGTTAATCGTATATTTTCTATTTGAGAGTCTTGCTTTTGAACCATCATCGTTCATGTTATATGTCTTTCCTGAAATCCATAGGTGCCTCAAATTGCTTGAACATTATAACTATCATCTCTAATATGACTTGCTAGGGAGTTTAAATCAAAGAGAAACCAAAGTTGGGCCTGTTACACCAATGACTAACTCTTTTAAAATCCAAAAGCTTAAACATATGGAACAGAGAGAGGGTCAACCATATGGTATTTCTACACAATATTTGCTTCTATTATTTTAAGTGAAAGTCAACTAATACTCTCACATGCCTTTGCATTTTTTGCTTGACTTATCATGTCCATTGAGCTAAGTTTTATTTTTTGACTTTTAGGGAACATTCATTTTATTGAAATTTCCTTGTTGGCACAATGTGGACCTCTCTAGTAAAGCTTGATGTGTTCGCTTTGGAAAATTTTCAAATATAATCTATCTTCATGATGGGACCATTATCCCCACAATTTTTTTTTTCTTTTGAGAATCTTACATTAGCATTTTATCATCTCTTCATCTCTTCTTTCTAAAATAGTTGATTACTCAATCATTAGTAAGCTGGAAATGAAGGAACTTCTGAGCATATACAACCTTGGATTTTATCAAATTTTTATTATAAATAATACAGTAATACTTTCTTTTTACATCTAGGAATTAACCATCATGCTCTAAGGAATGTTAGATCTATCATTTTTTTAAGGCTTATATTGATATAGTTCACCTTCCTTGGTGAGATGATTTCAACTTGGGTAAACATATCATTAACATCATCCATTGTACCATTTTTTTTCCTTTGCCAATATTGCAACTCTTAGTTACAATGTGCATGACAAATTTCATTAATCTGAACTTTAAATTCGTGATAATTCGCAGGTTACGAGGCTTGCTTGATTTTAAAGAAAATAGCCTATCACCTTTATTTTGTGAATGATAAACATGGATATTCTTTCTCATTGCTAAGAGTATGCTAGTGAATAAATATCAACTACTGTACAATTTTTATTTTATTTTTTGTTAACTTGGCTCATCGACTTATGCAATCATTATTTCTAAATTTCACACGCACATACAAATGCTCATTTGCATGCATGCATTCATATTAGTTTATTCTGTCTTTTGTTTTTTGTACTTGTCGAAATTATATTGAGAATTTCTCATGTTCGCTGAAATTGTATGGTTTAAAACCCATGTTTTGCTTAGAGAACAAGTGATGCGATGTCTATAACTATATAATATGACGTATGTTTTAGGGAGATAGTTCCTAGCTCAATAAAATTTCAGATTCTTTTCAATTTTGCACGCTTAGTTAGATGTTGATTTCCTTATGCATATTAAAGAATCGATTATCAAATTCTGAGGTATGTTATCTCTTTGCATTGGTGTGAAGTCTAAGTTTTCACTCTACGAGATGCATGTTTTCTTGTTTTTTTTTGCCTAAATATGTTATTGTTGGTTCATACAATTGTTCTTTATTTTAAAATTTAATACAAATTATCCTTTTTGATTTCGGCTTAAATCTCATTTGTGTTATTACTTTTATGGTTCCCTTTTAACATTATTTTTTTTTTAAATAATCATTAGATTATGTTTGGCGTAAATTTATTCATACCTTTTGGTTATATCAAATGTTTTGTAGTATTTCAAATTGCAAATTTCCATTCCAAATTGTGTATTTTCATACATGCAACATTATGTTTCATTTGGAACCCTTTGCCCAAAAGTGTCCTAAATCATTAGCTTTTTTCTCTAGATGCTGCATAATGCACCGGCGATGACTTCTGACATTGGACTTTTTATTTTTTATTTTCCCTTATTCTTTGCAGGCGAAAAAAATGAGTCGCTTAGCTGGAAACAGAGATTTGATATCATAGTTGGCATGGCTAAGGGTATTTCATATTTGCATCAAGAATTCCATGTCTGCATTATACATCGTGATATAAAACCAAGCAACATACTCCTTGATGAAAATTTTCAACCAAAAATTGCTGATTTTGGGCTTGTAAGACTCCTACCCAGCGATCAGAGTCATCTTAGCACAAAATTTGCTGGAACATTGTATGTATAAATTGCCTTAATTTTCCTCATGCTTAGAAAATTACTATTTGTCTTGTTGATTCTTACTTCTTTTCTTATCTAAATACTTTTGGACAGGGGTTATACGGCACCCGAGTATGCTATACACGGTCAATTAACCGAAAAGGTTGATACATACAGCTTTGGCGTTGTTATCCTTGAAATCATCAGCGGACGGAGGAACAGCAATCCGAAGCTCGAACCCATTAATCAGTATCTTCTAGAATGGGTAAATCTAAAATTTTATTTAATAGGCATTGTACTCACTTAATAGCTGGACCACATAAGAAATCAAGGACGAATCTCTACTTTTCTCCAATACTATTGCTTTGAACAACCATTTTCAATTTAATTTCTGGGATTAGCTTACTGGTTGTAAAATGAAAATTCATTCTGAAGTTGACTTGCACTTGGTATATCAGTGGTAGGCTATATTTATTTTGATGATTTGCCCCATTCACCTGATGCTAACCCTGCACTCAGTGTTATGTCTTTATTCATACAATTTTATAAGTCATAATTTTGGCTCAACTCTTAAATTTGAAGCTAATTATATCTAGACTAGCACATCATAAACAGCATTTATTGAAGAGCAAACTTTCTGAGATTGCTGGCATAAGTTTAAAATCTGACATCTCTCTCTCTCTCTTTGTTTTTCCAAACAGGTGTGGAAGCTTTATGAGGAAGATGATATGATAGAATTGATTGATAAATCTATGAATCCTAGTGACATTGAGCTAGAAGAAATGAAGAGAGTAATGAAAGTTGCTCTCCTTTGCACTCAGTCTATGGTGGCTGTGAGGCCAACAATGTCTGAAGTTGTAGTCTTGCTGCTAAGCCAAGGAGATTCTAATATTGAGCCTACTAGGCCTATTTTTATAGATTCCTCAACTCAGGCTCGAGGTGAGACATCCTCCTCTGCATGGTCTTCTTCTGCAACCCATGCAACTGTATCAGTTACGCAGTTCTCTGCAAGGTGAAAATTTCTATGCATTAGTGGTCGATTTCTCAACAGTTGATTAGAGATAATGTGCTGTTAAATATATAACTTAGCTTGATTTTAACTGTAAGGCTGAGAAAAGTGAATTCAATAGGCGTCGTGGAATTTAAAATTTTCCAACAGATATATGGTAAAAATTAAGATACTTAATCAGTATTAAATGATATAACTTGAAAAAAATTAAAAGGTTCTCAACATCCTATTATTGAACAAAATCACAAACATATAAACAGTCGCTGCAGAGAGATTTCATGGAATGTATGTAAGACAATGTGAAACATTATCATTTGGTGTGCATGTATTGATGTTGGAAGTTAAAGGTATTGTACAAATTGATATAAACAATATTGTTTATTGAATGTAAAATTTCCATATTATTGGTTTTAAGTGCTCATATGATTGGAACTTATAAAATCTTATTCTCTGATAAAATCAAGCAAAATTATTGTATTAATTCCAATTTCATACATTTTTGTCGCACATACATGCAATTAAATGAATCAAAGAATAATGGCATATATTATTCGGAAACCCAACAACAGCAACAACAACAACAACAAAAATCCTTTGTCCTACTAAATGGGGTTTATGTGGAAACCCAATAAGGGAAAATCATGTGGCCGTGGTAGATTTGAATAATCTTAAATAAGATTATAAAGCTACAAAATACTATCCTTTCTCCATTGTCTGAAGAAGATATAAACATTAAACCCAAGCAAAAATTATTGTCAATATTGGGATAGTGAATAACATACAGAGAAGTATTTGCATGAGATGACTGTGATGAGAGTTTTACAATAGACGTGTGGTGCAAGAGAAGATGCAAGTCTTGATGGTATTGGTTGGGGTGCGAGCAAAATTTGAGGTAGATCTTATGGAAGATGGCTTTCATAAAAAAAGTGCAGTGTAGGTTATGCAAGTAACTATTGCGGCACAAATGGGGGTTATGATTTATTTCTTAATCCAGCGAAGTAAACTAAAAAATCTCAGGTTTTCTATTTAATTCAGAATGACCAAAGCATCATAAAGTAAATGAATGATGGCTACTACAATTTTTCGTGAACATTACTGTCCTTGGAATATTATTCATAATATATAACAATGATGCACATTGCATCCCTCCATGATTGAAATATGATCACATCATGTTGTCCTTGGATTGAGTTGATTGGTTTGCTTGTTGCTTAGTTTGAGGCTTCTATAGTCGGAAAGCGTTAGTTTAGCATTAGTCGCCATTAGTGATGTCCTTAATCAATGATTTCAGTTTATCATTCATATATCTTGATATCAGAACTGCAGTGTTGATCAGAGGTGGAAATAGTCTCAATTTTGAGGGGGTTAAATCTACTATAAGAATAAATTAACATTAATAAAGTGATTATTTTATGTGTAAAGATCTAACAGTAAATCAAGCTAGAACACCTATCGAATAATACAAAGTAGCTTGGGAAAAAAAAAACATTTATAACTTATTTAAAAGAAGAATAATTCAGACGCTAGATAAAAAAAAAAAAATTATCTTAATCATTAATGATTAGAAATGTGGTAGATTCGACGAGAGGTAAATGAGATGGGCAAAGCTTTACTGGTAATTGTGGCTTGACATATCTCTATAAAAGTATAAATTTTATAAAATGTGTAAGTGTTTGTGATTAAATCATGTTTGATTTAGGATCACTAGAAAATAGTGATAATGGCTTGCATTTTCTTACAGATATATTATGTTCTTTGGGAAGAGTTTTTTATTTCATAAATGATTATAAAAAATGCCAGGTTGAGCATACAATAGTTGAGAATTCAAATTTCTTAGAACATGTGTAGGATAGTGAGTGCATTAAAGAAATTTAAGGCCATCCATATGATACTCGCATTTGAGGAGACCCTTAGGGCTTGTCCAACTGGCCCTAGTGATGATGTGGTTGTCTTTGCTCATACATTCCCTTTTACATGACTATTAAGAAGATGGACACAGGGTTGGATGAGTTATCCTAAATTATTTGGTTCAACTGGTTTTGGGCCATATTTTGGGATTTCAATATTTTTCAAATTTGTTTCATCTCTAGTTTTCTCTTTAGAAGTATTAAACATAAGATTGCTTCTTTTAATAAATGTTGAGATGAACTCTTCTCACTAAAATATATGCTTAATTAGGTAAGAATTTTAGTAAACCTAATTTTTTCACCCCTAATGTATAGATTGCTCAATGTATAAGGTTTTGGGCACAGTTATTGTTTATATGTCAATGCCAATCTTTTAATGGGACCATAACTTAATTCAAATCTATTGAATTATATTTTATGTCTATGGAAGACAATTAAAACACCTAGGCGGGGGGTGAATTGGGTTTATAAATTTTTTTTTAATATTTTAAACTTAATTAAAATTTTTTTGAAATTTATTTTACATATTTGTTCAATTTTAACTGCAATGCAAAATTAAGAACAAAACAAAAATAGAAACATGACACGATATTTATGTGGTTTAAACCCTCTCCACCCACCCCCCTTCAAACCACAATGGTTAGTGGTGGTCTCCTGAGGTGCCTATGGATGTACTGCTTGTAATCTTAAATGGGTATTATCAATTCTGGAACTTGATTTGTGCAGCAATGTGACACTACACCTTTGTCTCTCGCAACGGTGTCAAAAGTTTGATACCTTTTCCGGTTTACGTGAAATTTACACTAGGAATTTCACACAAGTATATGCATCCTACCAGTAATATCGTATTATTGAGTTCGTGTTATCGATCTCACAGAGAATGTGGGCATTGAGCTTAAGAAAATTCTAGCCTATTATAATGAGTCTTAGCTTGGAAGTAAAGTTGGTTTAAGTTGTGTTTACTAGTCCTATTAAATTATCGCTAATCCTATTAATTTGCTCTTAAGTTAATTCTACTAAAGCTAAATAAAGTGGGAAAATCAAGATATAAAACTACCCTTCTCTTGTATTGACATCAATAGTGTGTAAAAATGGAACACTTAGAATAGAAATTGTCTTTAGGAATGGAACCCTTAGAATAGAAGTTGTAGCTAGTGACAAGTGGGAGCAATCTTATTTTTCACCCTCTTCTGAGTACATAGAAAAGTTTGGTTCAACATGGTTAGTGTTTCTGCTATCACCCTAGAAACCCTAATTTAAACCCATTTATGTATATATCCTTATCTATTTATTTTACCTTATGGACTACTTTTCCTTCACCCACTAATACAATGTGATTCCTCCTAGTTGTTCATGGAATAGCTCTCTGAAGTCTTTATGGGTTCACAATTAATTTTAACTTATCATTTGGCTAGAACGATGAACAAACTAAGTACAAAGGAAAACCATCACTTTAATGAATAAAAATCTATTCTAAAAGCATCATAATATCCTAATCATCCAACTAATTCATCACAAGAGAAATTTATTGAGGAACTACTCATAGTGCATGAAGAAAACATTACAATTCATCATCTTATAATAAAAAAAATTCATAGAAAATGAGCTTACAAATAGTACAAGATAATATAGAATGCAACATTTAATTTTCTCCTTGAGAAAAGTAGTAGAAACTCCTTCGCAAGTGATCATCAAATGCTCGCTACACTGCTGAAAGTATTTCCTTACAAAATTCTCTTAAATCACTCTCCAATCTCTCTAAGAAAATGAAGAAAAAGTAAAACCTAACTCTAAACTCCCCTTTGCTGCCTTCCTTGGAGGTGCTTGCTTGAACTGCATCCGTAGCCTCTTAATTCCCAAATTCGTGTTGATATAACTACAGACACTACCCCGAGTAGTTCTGGTGCCTAGGCGCCACAGGGCTGGTTCCTAGGCGCCAAAGGCTCTGTCTGCCTAGTGAAATATGGCGCCTAGGCACCACTAGGTTGGTGCCAAGGCCCTAGGTTGAAGCGCCTTGACGTCGAAGTCTGGCACCCAACTCTAGCACTAGGCGCTAGTGTGTCGGAACCATATTGTTCCCCAAGTGTTCAATTTTGTCTCTATTCCACTTCATCTCAACTCCAACCCTCCTACCTGTTAGACCTATAAGGAAAACACAAATGTACCGGCTTTAAAGTGAAATTTCATAAAAAAAAATAAGTGTTAATTGTAAAGGAAATTGAGCATGCTACATGACATATCAAAATCCTTCAATCCTAAATGTTACTTCTCTTCAAGTAACACCATAATTTTCAATTTAGTTTTATTAATTTGTGGTAGTGAACTTAATAAAAAATTACTTCAATTTTGCCTTAAGAATGTCATAGCTCATCATGATCAACTCTAGTAAATAGGCTTAACACTAAGGCATAAGTAATCATTGTAGCTAAACTTAGAAATTTTGATTTTCTATCTACTTTCAAAAATCATTGACACATTAAGGGCCCGTTTGGGACAGCTTATAACTGCGGGCGGCGGGTTT
>NW_018240316.1:18960-19594 GCF_001263595.1 Phalaenopsis equestris | reverse complement strand
CTTTTCATCGGCTTATTCAAAAACGGCTTTTTCTATTTGTGAATGACGCGGCCCGCGGGATCATCCCTGCGGTCCGCGTTTCGTTCGCATAATATTACTCCGGTGCCCTCGTTCACATCTCCCGTGCCCTCGCATCTCCCTTCTCGTTCGCATCCTCTGCGTAGTCGTTCCTCCCTCTTCTTCGGCAATCTTTCTCGAAAGGTATAACCTCTTCATATCCCCTCGTTCCTCGTCCTAAGCTCGCCAAAACAGCGCCCTTCTTTCCTCCGTCGCTTGCTGCTCTCCCTTCCTCAATCGAAAAGCTTAGGCCGCTTCACCAAATCTATCTCTTATTTCCTCGCTCTGAATGCTGCGGACGCATCATAGAATCGATCTCTTCCTTTGCACGGTAAGTGATTTTTAGCGCCTCCTTTATGTATACATTTATAAGGGTAAAGGGCATATTCAAATATGTTTTTTGGTGACTAGTTTTGGAGTTTAACTATTACCTAGAACGAACAGAGAAGGATTTAAAAGGGCAAATTCAAATAGGTACTCCAAGGATTTATAAAGCAAAGCATGTTAATAGCATATTTCCTAGTGGCTGAACTAGTGAGCATTTCTATTCTTCTTTTATCTGTAAATGTTTGAGAAT